>NW_025228295.1:39928-47393 GCF_018294505.1 Triticum aestivum | reverse complement strand
TGACGAACCCCGGGTTGCGTTTATGTGTCGGTTATAACCACTCACAATTTTGGCCAATTCTTGTCCGTTTTGTGGACTATTACTCACCGCTTTGGGGTCCCAAAGCGATTTCCATGGTTGTTGAACCCAAATACGTGCTGACGTGTTGGTCGTCGAAACTCGCGGTTTGGGCCGATTCAGGCCCGTTTCTTGGACTATTACTCAGTTTTGGGGTCCAGAAGTGATTTCGATGATTGACGAACCCCGGGTTGCGTTTATGTGTCGGTCATAACCACTCACAATTTTGGCCAGTTCTTGTCCGTTTTCTGGACTATTACTCACCGTTTTGGGGTCCCGGAGCGATTTTCACGATTGACAATCCCAAGGTGCGTTTGCAAGTGTGTCTTCAACACTCATAGATTTGGCCAATTCTGACCCATTTCGTGTACTATTACTAACCGTTTTGGGGTACCGAAGCGATTTGCATAGTTGTTGAACCCCAAGGTGCGCTTACGTGTCGGTTATCAACACTCGTGGTTTTTGTCGATTCTAACCTGTTTCGTGCACTATTACTCACGGTTTTGGGGTCCCAAAGCGAATTCCATGGTTGTTGAACCCCATGGTGCGCTTACATGTCGGTCATCAACAATCACAGCTTTTGTCGATTCTGGCCCGTTTCATGGACTATTGTTGAATCCCGGGATGCGTTTACGTGTCGGTCATCAATACTCACAGTTTTTGTCGAGTCTGACCCTTTTCGTGGACTATTACTCACCATTTTGGGGTCGCGAAGCGATTTTCATGGTTGTTGAACCCCAAGGTGTGCTTATGTGTCGGTCATCAACACTCACAATTTTGGCTAATTCTGGTCCATTTCGTCGACTATTACTCACGATTCTGGCCCGTTTTGGGGTCTCGGAGCGATTTTCACGATTGACGATCCCCATGGTGTGTTTGCATCTGGGGCGTTAATCCTCACAGTTTTGGTGAATTCTGACCGTTTCGTGGACTATTACTCACTGTTTTGGCGTCTCGGAGTGATTTCCACGATTTGTGAACTCCGAGGTTCGTTTACATGTCAGTCATCAACACTCACAATTTTTGCCAATTCTGGTCCGTTTCGTGGAATATTACTCGCCGTTTTGGGGTCCGAGAGCGATTTCCATGATTGACAATCCCCGGGGTGCGTTTACGCGTCTGTCGTCAACACTCACAGTTTTGCCAAATTCTGACACGTTTTGTGGACTATTACTTACTGTTTTGGGGGCCCAAAGCGATTTGCATAGTTGTTGAACCCCAAGGTGCGCTTACGTGTTGGTTATCAACACTCGCGGTTTTTGTCGATTCTAACCTGTTTCATGCACTATTACTCACGGTTTTGGGGTCCCAAAGCGAATTCCATGGTTGTTGAACCCCAAGGTGCGCTTACATGTCGGTCATCAACAATCACAGTTTTTTGTCGATTCTGGCCCGTTTCATGGACTATTGCTGAACCCCGGGGTGCGTTTACGTCTCGGTCATCAATACTAACGGTTTTTGTCGATTCTGACCCGTTTCGTGGACTATTACTCACCATTTTGGGGTCGCAAAGCGATTTCCATGGTTGTTGAACCCCAAGGTGTGCTTATGTGTCGGTCAACAACACTCACAATTTTGGCTAATTCTGGACCGTTTCATGGACTATTACTCACGATTCTGGCCCGTTTTGGGGTCCCGGAGCGATTTTCACGATTGACGATCCCCATGGTGTGTTTGCTTGTCCGTCGTCAATACTCACAGTTTTGGTGAATTCTGACCGTTTCGTGGACTATTACTCACTGTTTTGGGGTCTCGGAGTGATTTCCACGATTTGTGAACTCCGAGGTGCGTTTACGTGTCGGCCATCAACACTCATAATTTTTGCCAATTCTGGTCCCTTTCGTGGACTATTACTCGCCATTTTGGGGTCCGAGAGCGATTTCCATGATTGACAATCCCCGGGGTGCGTTTACGCGTCTGTCGTCAACACTCACAGTTTTGCCAAATTCTGACACGTTTTGTGGACTATTACTTACTGTTTTGGGGGCCCAAAGTGATTTGCATAGTTGTTGAACCCCAAGGTGCGCTTACGTGTTGGTTATCAACACTCGCGGTTTTTGACGATTCTAACCTGTTTCGTGCACTATTACTCACGGTTTTGGGGTCCCAAAGCGAATTCCATGGTTGTTGAACCCCAAGGTGCGCTTACATGTCGGTCATCAACAATCACAGTTTTTTGTCGATTCTGGCCCGTTTCATGGACTATTGCTGAACCCCGGGGTGCGTTTACGTCTCGGTCATCAATACTAACGGTTTTTGTCGATTCTGACCCGTTTCGTGGACTATTACTCACCATTTTGGGGTCGCAAAGCGATTTCCATGGATGTTGAACCCCAAGGTGTGCTTATGTGTCGGTCAACAACACTCACAATTTTGGCTAATTCTGGTCCGTTTCGTGGACTATTACTCACGATTCTGGCCCGTTTTGGGGTCCCGGAGCGATTTTCACGATTGATGATCCCCATGGTGTGTTTGCTTGTCCGGCGTCAATACTCACAGTTTTGGTGAATTCTGACCGTTTCGTGGACTATTACTCACTGTTTTGGGGTCTCGGAGTGATTTCCACGATTTGTGAACTCCGAGGTGCGTTTACGTGTCGGCCATCAACACTAATAATTTTTGCCAATTCTGGTCCCTTTCGTGGACTATTACTCACCGTTTTTGGGTCCGAGAGCAATTTCCATGATTGACAATCCCCGGGGTGCGTTTACGCGTCTGTCGTCAACACTCACAGTTTCGCCAATTCCGACACGTTTTGTGGACTATTACTTACCGTTTTGGGGGCCCAAAGCGATTTGCATAGTTGTTGAACCCCAAGGTGCGCTTACTTGTCGGTCATCAACACTCGCAGTTTTAGCCGATTCTAGCCCGTTTCAGGGACTTTTACTCACTGTTTTGGGGTCCCAAAGCGATTTCCATGGTTGTTGAACCCCAATGTGTCCTGACGTGTTGGTCGTCGAAACTCGCGGTTTGGGCCAATTCAGGCCCGTTTCTTGGACTATTACTTAGTTTTCGGGTCCCGAAGTGATTTCGACGATTGACGAACCATGGGTTGTGTTTATGTGTCGGTCATAACCACCCACTATTTTGGCCAATTCTTGTCCGTTTTGTGGACTATTACTCACCGTTTTGGGGTCCCGGACCGATTTTCACAATTGACAATCCCAGGGTGCATTTGCATGTCCGTTGTCAACACTCACAGTTTCGGCCAATCCTAACCCGTTTCGTGTACTATTACTAACCGTTTTGGGGTACCGAAGCGATTTGCATAGTTGTTGAACCCCAAGGTGCGCTTACGTGTCGGTTATCAACACTCGCAGTTTTGGCCGATTCTGTCCCGTTTTGTGGACTTTTACTCACCGCTTTGGGGTCCCAAAGCGATTTCCATGGTTGTTGAACCCAAATACATGCTGACGTGTTGGTCGTCGAAACTCGCGGTTTGGGCCGATTCAGGCCCGTTTCTTGGACTATTACTCAGTTTTTGGGTCCAGAAGTGATTTCGATGATTGACAAACCCCGGGTTGCGTTTATGTGTCGGTCATAACCACTCACAATTTTGGCCAGTTCTTGTCCGTTTTCTGGACTATTACTCACCGTTTTGGGGTCCCGGAGCGATTTTCACGATTGACAATCCCAAGGTGCGTTTGCAAGTGTGTCTTCAACACTCATAGATTTGGCCAATTCTGACCCATTTCGTGTACTATTACTAACCGTTTTGGGGTACCGAAGCGATTTGCATAGTTGTTGAACCCCAAGGTGCGCTTACGTGTCGGTTATCAACACTCGTGGTTTTTGTCGATTCTAACCTGTTTCGTGCACTATTACTCACGGTTTTGGGGTCCCAAAGCGAATTCCATGGTTGTTGAACCCCAAGGTGCGCTTACATGTCGGTCATCAACAATCACAGCTTTTGTCGATTCTGGCCCGTTTCATGGACTATTGTTGAATCCCGGGGTGCGTTTACGTGTCGGTCATCAATTCTCACGGTTTTTGTCGAGTCTGACCCTTTTCGTGGACTATTACTCACCATTTTGGGGTCGCGAAGCGATTTTCATGGTTGTTGAACCCCAAGGTGTGCTTATGTGTCGGTCATCAACACTCAGAATTTTGGCTAATTCTGGTCCATTTCGTCGACTATTACTCACGATTCTGGCCCGTTTTGGGGTCTCGGAGCGATTTTCACGATTGACGATCCCCATGGTGTGTTTGCATCTGGGGCGTTAATCCTCACAGTTTTGGTGAATTCTGACCGTTTCGTGGACTATTACTCACTGTTTTGGCGTCTCGGAGTGATTTCCACGATTTGTGAACTCCGAGGTGCGTTTACATGTCAGTCATCAACACTCACAATTTTTGCCAATTCTGGTCCGTTTCGTGGAATATTACTCGCCGTTTTGGGGTCCGAGAGCGATTTCCATGATTGACAATCCCCGGGGTGCGTTTACGCGTCTGTCGTCAACACTCACAGTTTTGCCAAATTCTGACACGTTTTGTGGACTATTACTTACTGTTTTGGGGGCCCAAAGCGATTTGCATAGTTGTTGAACCCCAAGGTGCGCTTACGTGTTGGTTATCAACACTCGCGGTTTTTGTCGATTCTAACCTGTTTCGTGCACTATTACTCACGGTTTGGGGGTCCCAAAGCGAATTCCATGGTTGTTGAACCCCAAGGTGCGCTTACATGTTGGTCATCAACAATCACAGTTTTTTGTCGATTCTGGCCCGTTTCATGGACTATTGCTGAACCCCGGGGTGCGTTTACGTCTCGGTCATCAATACTAACGGTTTTTGTCGATTCTGACCCGTTTCGTGGACTATTACTCACCATTTTGGGGTCGCAAAGCGATTTCCATGGTTGTTGAACCCCAGGGTGTGCTTATGTGTCGGTCAACAACACTCACAATTTTGGCTAATTCTGGTCCGTTTCGTGGACTATTACTCACGATTCTGGCCCGTTTTGGGGTCCCGGAGCGATTTTCACGATTGACGATCCCCATGGTGTGTTTGCTTGTCCGGCATCAATACTCACAGTTTTGGTGAATTCTGACCGTTTCGTGGACTATTACTCACTGTTTTGGGGTCTCGGAGTGATTTCCACGATTTGTGAACTCCGAGGTGCGTTTACGTGTCGGCCATCAACACTAATAATTTTTGCCAATTCTGGTCCCTTTCGTGGACTATTACTCACCGTTTTGGGGTCCGAGAGCAATTTCCATGATTGACAATCCCCGGGGTGCGTTTACGCGTCTGTCGTCAACACTCACAGTTTCGCCAATTCCGACACGTTTTGTGGACTATTACTTACAGTTTTGGGGGCCCAAAGCGATTTGCATAGTTGTTGAACCCCAAGGTGCGCTTACTTGTCGGTCATCAACACTCGCAGTTTTAGCCGATTCTAGCCCGTTTAAGGGACTTTTACTCACTGTTTTGGGGTCCCAAAGCAATTTCCATGGTTGTTGAACCCCAATGTGTCCTGACGTGTTGGTCGTCGAAACTCGCGGTTTGGGCCAATTCAGGCCCGTTTCTTGGACTATTACTTAGTTTTCGGGTCCCGAAGTGATTTCGACGATTGACGAACCATGGGTTGTGTTTATGTGTCGGTCATAACCACCCACTATTTTGGCCAATTCTTGTCCGTTTTGTGGACTATTACTCACCGTTTTGGGGTCCCGGACCGATTTTCACAATTGACAATCCCAGGGTGCATTTGCATGTCCGTTGTCAACACTCACAGTTTCGGCCAATCCTAACCCGTTTCGTGTACTATTACTAACCGTTTTGGGGTACCGAAGCGATTTGCATTGTTGTTGAACCCCAAGGTGCGCTTACGTGTCGGTTATCAACACTCGCAGTTTTGGCCGATTCTGTCCCGTTTTGTGGACTTTTACTCACCGCTTTGGGGTCCCAAAGCGATTTCCATGGTTGTTGAACCCAAATACGTGCTGACGTGTTGGTCGTCGAAACTCGCGGTTTGGGCCGATTCAGGCCCGTTTCTTGGACTATTACTCAGTTTTTGGGTCCAGAAGTGATTTCGATGATTGACGAACCCCGGGTTGCGTTTATGTGTCGGTCATAACCACTCACAATTTTGGCCAGTTCTTGTCCGTTTTCTGGACTATTACTCACCGTTTTGGGGTCCCGGAGCGATTTTCACGATTGACAATTCCAAGGTGCGTTTGCAAGTGTGTCTTCAACACTCATAGATTTGGCCAATTCTGACCCATTTCGTGTACTATTACTAACCGTTTTGGGGTACCGAAGCGATTTGCATAGTTGTTGAACCCCAAGGTGCGCTTACGTGTCGGTTATCAACACTCGTGGTTTTTGTCGATTCTAACCTGTTTCGTGCACTATTACTCACGGTTTTGGGGTCCCAAAGCGAATTCCATGGTTGTTGAACCCCAAGGTGCGCTTACATGTCGGTCATCAACAATCACAGCTTTTGTCAATTCTGGCCCGTTTCATGGACTATTGTTGAATCCCGGGGTGCGTTTACGTGTCGGTCATCAATACTCACGGTTTTTGTCGAGTCTGACCCTTTTCGTGGACTATTACTCACCATTTTGGGGTCGCGAAGCGATTTTCATGGTTGTTGAACCCCAAGGTGTGCTTATGTGTCGGTCATCAACACTCAGAATTTTGGCTAATTCTGGTCCATTTCGTCGACTATTACTCACGATTCTGGCCCGTTTTGGGGTCTCGGAGCGATTTTCACGATTGACGATCCCCATGGTGTGTTTGCATCTGGGGCGTTAATCCTCACAGTTTTGGTGAATTCTGACCGTTTCGTGGACTATTACTCACTGTTTTGGCGTCTCGGAGTGATTTCCACGATTTGTGAACTCCGAGGTGCGTTTACATGTCAGTCATCAACACTCACAATTTTTGCCAATTCTGGTCCGTTTCGTGGAATATTACTCGCCGTTTTGGGGTCCGAGAGCGATTTCCATGATTGACAATCCCCGGGGTGCGTTTACGCGTCTGTCGTCAACACTCACAGTTTTGCCAAATTCTGACACGTTTTGTGGACTATTACTTACTGTTTTGGGGGCCCAAAGCGATTTGCATAGTTGTTGAACCCCAAGGTGCGCTTACGTGTTGGTTATCAACACTCGCGGTTTTTGACGATTCTAACCTGTTTCGTGCACTATTACTCACGGTTTTGGGGTCCCAAAGCGAATTCCATGGTTGTTGAACCCCAAGGTGCGCTTACATGTCGGTCATCAACAATCACAGTTTTTTGTCGATTCTGGCCCGTTTCATGGACTATTGCTGAACCCCGGGGTGCGTTTACGTCTCGGTCATCAATACTAACGGTTTTTGTCGATTCTGACCCGTTTCGTGGACTATTACTCACCATTTTGGGGTCGCAAAGCGATTTCCATGGATGTTGAACCCCAAGGTGTGC
>NW_025228295.1:0-36311 GCF_018294505.1 Triticum aestivum | reverse complement strand
GTTGTTGAACCCCAAGGTGCGCTTACGTGTCGGTTATCAACACTCGCAGTTTTGGCCGATTCTGTCCCGTTTTGTGGACTTTTACTCACCGCTTTGGGGTCCCAAAGCGATTTCCATGGTTGTTGAACCCAAATACGTGCTGACGTGTTGGTCGTCGAAACTCGCGGTTTGGGCCGATTCAGGCCCGTTTCTTGGACTATTACTCAGTTTTTGGGTCCAGAAGTGATTTCGATGATTGACGAACCCCGGGTTGCGTTTATGTGTCGGTCATAACCACTCACAATTTTGGCCAGTTCTTGTCCGTTTTCTGGACTATTACTCAACGTTTTGGGGTCCCGGAGCGATTTTCACGATTGACAATCCCAAGGTGCGTTTGCAAGTGTGTCTTCAACACTCATAGATTTGGCCAATTCTGACCCATTTCGTGTACTATTACTAACCGTTTTGGGGTACCGAAGCGATTTGCATAGTTGTTGAACCCCAAGGTGCGCTTACGTGTCGGTTATCAACACTCGTGGTTTTTGTCGATTCTAACCTGTTTCGTGCACTATTACTCACGGTTTTGGGGTCCCAAAGCGAATTCCATGGTTGTTGAACCCCAAGGTGCGCTTACATGTCGGTCATCAACAATCACAGCTTTTGTCGATTCTGGCCCGTTTCATGGACTATTGTTGAATCCCGGGGTGCGTTTACGTGTCGGTCATCAATACTCACGGTTTTTGTCGAGTCTGACCCTTTTCGTGGACTATTACTCACCATTTTGGGGTCGCGAAGCGATTTTCATGGTTGTTGAACCCCAAGGTGTGCTTATGTGTCGGTCATCAACACTCACAATTTTGGCTAATTCTGGTCCATTTCGTCGACTATTACTCACGATTCTGGCCCGTTTTGGGGTCTCGGAGCGATTTTTACGATTTACGATCCCCATGGTGTGTTTGCATCTGGGGCGTTAATCCTCACAGTTTTGGTGAATTCTGACCGTTTCGTGGACTATTACTCACTGTTTTGGCGTCTCGGAGTGATTTCCACGATTTGTGAACTCCGAGGTGCGTTTACATGTCAGTCATCAACACTCACAATTTTTGCCAATTCTGGTCCGTTTCGTGGAATATTACTCGCCGTTTTGGGGTCCGAGAGCGATTTCCATGATTGACAATCCCCGGGGTGCGTTTACGCGTCTGTCATCAACACTCACAGTTTTGCCAAATTCTGACACGTTTTGTGGACTATTACTTACTGTTTTGGGGGCCCAAAGCGATTTGCATAGTTGTTGAACCCCAAGTAGCGCTTACGTGTTGGTTATCAACACTCGCGGTTTTTGTCGATTCTAACCTGTTTCGTGCACTATTACTCACGGTTTTGGGGTCCCAAAGCGAATTCCATGGTTGTTGAACCCCAAGGTGCACTTACATGTCGGTCATCAACAATCACAGTTTTTTGTCGATTCTGGCCCGTTTCATGGACTATTGCTGAACCCCGGGGTGCGTTTACGTCTCGGTCATCAATACTAACGGTTTTTGTCGATTCTGACCCGTTTCGTGGACTATTACTCACCATTTTGGGGTCGCAAAGCGATTTCCATGGTTGTTGAACCCCAAGGTGTGCTTATGTGTCGGTCAACAACACTCACAATTTTGGCTAATTCTGGTCCGTTTCATGGACTATTACTCACGATTCTGGCCCGTTTTGGGGTCCCGGAGCGATTTTCACGATTGACGATCCCCATGGTGTGTTTGCTTGTCCGGCGTCAATACTCACAGTTTTGGTGAATTCTGACCGTTTCGTGGACTATTACTCACTGTTTTGGGGTCTCGGAGTGATTTCCACGATTTGTGAACTCCGAGGTGCGTTTACGTGTCGGCCATCAACACTCATAATTTTTGCCAATTCTGGTCCCTTTCGTGGACTATTACTCGCCATTTTGGGGTCCGAGAGCGATTTCCATGACTGTCAATCCCCGGGGTGCGTTTACGCGTCTGTCGTCAACACTCACAGTTTTGCCAATTCTGACACATTTTCTGGACTATTACTTACCGTTTTGGGGGCCCAAAGCGATTTGCATAGTTGTTGAACCCCAAGGTGCGCTTACGTGTCGGTCATGAACACTCGCAGTTTTGGCCGATTCTAGCCCGTTTCAGGGACTTTTACTCACCGTTTTGGGGTCCCAAAGCGATTTCCATGGTTGTTGAACCCCAATGTGTGCTTACGTGTTGGTCGTCGAAACTCGCGGTTTGGGCCGATTCAGGCCCGTTTCTTGGACTATTACTCAGTTTTGGGGTCCCGAAGTGATTTCGACGATTGACGAACCACGGGTGGCGTTTATGTGTCGCTCATAACCACTCACAATTTTGGCCAATTCTTGTCTGTTCTGTGGACTATTTCTCACCGTTTTAGGGTCCCGGACCGATTTTCACAATTGACAATCCCAGGGTGCGTTTGCATGTCCGTCGTCAACACTCATAGTTTCGGCCAATCCTAACCCGTTTCGTGTACTATTACTAACCGTTTTGCGGTACCGAAGCGATTTGCATAGTTGTTGAACCCCAAGGTGCGCTTACGTGTCGGTTATCAACACTCGCTGTTTTTTCGATTCTAACCTGTTTCGTGCTCTATTACTCACGGTTTTGGGGTCCCAAAGCGAATTCCATGGTTGTTGAACCCCAAGGTGCGCTTACATGTCGGTCATCAACAATCACAGTTTTTGTTGATTCTGGCCCGTTTCATGGACTATTGTTGAACCCCGGGGTGCGTTTATGTGTCGGTCATCAATACTCACGGTTTTTGTCGATTCTGACCCGTTTCGTGGACTATTACTCACCATTTTGGGGTCCCATAGCGATTTCCATGGATGTCGAACCCCAAGGTGTGCTTATGTGTCGGTCATCAACACTCACAATTTTGGCTAATTCTGGTCCGTTTTGTGGACTATTACTCACGATTCTGGCCCGTTTTGGGGTCCCGGAGCGATTTTCACGATTGATGATCCCATGGTGTGTTTGCATGTCCGGCATCATTACTCACAGTTTTGGTGAATTCTGACCGTTTCGTGGACTATTACTCACTGTTTTGGGGTCTCGGAGTGATTTCCACGATTTGTGAACTCCGAGGTGCGTTTACGTGTCGGTCATTAACACTCACAATTTTTGCCAGTTCTGGTCCATTTCGTGGACTATTACTCGCCGTTTTGGGGTCCTAGAGCGATTTCCATGAGTGTCAATCCCCGGGGTGCGTTTACGCGTCTGTCGTCAACACTCACAGTTTTGCCAATTCTGACACGTTTTGTGGACTATTACTTACCGTTTTGGGGGCCCAAAGCGATATGCATAGTTGTTGAACCCCAAGGTGCGCTTACGTGTCGGTCATGAACACTCGCAGTTTTGGCCGATTCTAGCCCGTTTCAGGGACTTTTACTCACCGTTTTGGGGTCCCAAAGTGATTTCCATGGTTGTTGAACCTCAATGTGTGCTTACGTGTTGGTCGTCGAAACTCGTGGTTTGGGCTGTTTTAGGCCCGTTTCTTGGACTATTACTCAGTTTTGGGGTCCCGAAGTGATTTCGATGATTGACGAACCACGGGTGGCGTTTATGTGTCGCTCATAACCACTCACAATTTTGGCCAATTCTTGTCTGTTCTGTGGACCATTACTCACCGTTTTAGGGTCCCGGACCGATTTTCACAATGGACAATCCCAGGGTGCGTTTGCATGTCCGTCGTCAACACTCATAGTTTCGGCCAATCCTAACCCGTTTCGTGTACTATTACTAACCGTTTTGGGGTACCGAAGCGATTTGCATAGTTGTTGAACCCCAAGGTGCGCTTACGTGTCGGTTATCAACACTCGCTGTTTTTTCGATTCTAACCTGTTTCGTGCTCTATTACTCACGGTTTTGGGGTCCCAAAGCGAATTCCATGGTTGTTGAACCCCAAGGTGCGCTTACATGTCGGTCATCAACAATCACAGTTTTTGTTGATTCTGGCCCGTTTCATGGACTATTGTTGAACCCCGGGGTGCGTTTATGTGTCGGTCATCAATACTCACGGTTTTTGTCGATTCTGACCCGTTTCGTGGACTATTACTCACCATTTTGGGGTCCCATAGCGATTTCCATGGATGTCGAACCCCAAGGTGTGCTTATGTGTCGGTCATCAACACTCACAATTTTGGCTAATTCTGGTCCGTTTTGTGGACTATTACTCACGATTCTGGCCCGTTTTGGGGTCCCGGAGCGATTTTCACGATTGACGATCCCATGGTGTGTTTGCATGTCCGGCATCATTACTCACAGTTTTGGTGAATTCTGACCGTTTCGTGGACTATTACTCACTGTTTTGGGGTCTCGGAGTGATTTCCACGATTTGTGAACTCCGAGGTGCGTTTACGTGTCGGTCATTAACACTCACAATTTTTGCCAGTTCTGGTCCATTTCGTGGAAACATACTCGCCGTTTTGGGGTCCTAGAGCGATTTCCATGAGTGTCAATCCCCGGGGTGCGTTTACGCGTCTGTCGTCAACACTCACAGTTTTGCCAATTCTGACACGTTTTGTGGACTATTACTTACCGTTTTGGGGGCCCAAAGCGATATGCATAGTTGTTGAACCCCAAGGTGCGCTTACGTGTCGGTCATGAACACTCGCAGTTTTGGCCGATTCTAGCCCGTTTCAGGGACTTTTACTCACCGTTTTGGGGTCCCAAAGTGATTTCCATGGTTGTTGAACCTCAATGTGTGCTTACGTGTTGGTCGTCGAAACTCGCGGTTTGGGCTGTTTTAGGCCCGTTTCTTGGACTATTACTCAGTTTTGGGGTCCCGAAGTGATTTCGACGATTGACGAACCACGGGTGGCGTTTATGTGTCGCTCATAACCGCTCACAATTTTGGCCAATTCTTGTCTGTTCTGTGGACTATTACTCACCGTTTTAGGGTCCCGGACCGATTTTCACAATTGACAATCCCAGGGTGCGTTTGCATGTCCGTCGTCAACACTCATAGTTTCGGCCAATCCTAACCCGTTTCATGTACTATTACTAACCGTTTTGGGGTACCAAAGCGATTTGCATAGTTGTTGAACCCCAAGGTGCGCTTACGTGTCGGTTATCAACACTCGCAGTTTTTTCGATTCTAACCTGTTTCGTGCTCTATTACTCACGGTTTTGGGGTCCCAAAGCGAATTCCATGGTTGTTGAACCCCAAGGTGCGCTTACATGTCGGTCATCAACAATCACAGTTTTTATTGATTCTGGCCCGTTTCATGGACTATTGTTGAACCCCGGGGTGCGTTTATGTGTCGGTCATCAATACTCACGGTTTTTGTCGATTCTGACCCGTTTCGTGGACTATTACTCACCATTTTGGGGTCCCAAAGCGATTTCCATGGATGTCGAACCCCAAGGTGTGCTTATGTGTCGGTCATCAACACTCACAATTTTGGCTAATTCTGGTCCGTTTTGTGGACTATTACTCACGATTCTGGCCCGTTTTGGGGTCCCGGAGCGATTTTCACGATTGACGATCCCATGGTGTGTTTGCATGTCCGGCATCAATACTCACAGTTTTGGTGAATTCTGACCGTTTCGTGGACTATTACTCACTGTTTTGGGGTCTCGGAGTGATTTCCACGATTTGTGAACTCCGAGGTGCGTTTACGTGTCGGTCATTAACACTCACAATTTTTGCCAGTTCTGGTCCATTTCGTGGACTATTACTCGCCGTTTTGGGGTCCTAGAGCGATTTCCATGAGTGTCAATCCCCGGGGTGGGTTTACGCGTCTCTCGTCAACGCTCACAGTTTTGCCCATTCTGACACGTTTTGTGGACTATTACTTACCGTTTTGGGGGCCCAAAGCGATATGCATAGTTGTTGAACCCCAAGGTGCGCTTACGTGTCGGTCATGAACACTCGCAGTTTTGGCCGATTCTAGCCCGTTTCAGGGACTTTTACTCACCGTTTTGGGGTCCCAAAGCGATTTCCATGGTTGTTGAACCTCAATGTGTGCTTACGTGTTGGTCGTCGAAACTCGCGGTTTGGGCTGTTTTAGGCCCGTTTCTTGGACTATTACTCAGTTTTGGGGTCCCGAAGTGATTTCGACGATTGACGAACCACGGGTGGCGTTTATGTGTCGCTCATAACCACTCACAATTTTGGCCAATTCTTGTCTGTTCTGTGGACTATTACTCACCGTTTTAGGGTCCCGGACCGATTTTCACAATTGACAATCCCAGGGTGCGTTTGCATGTCCGTCGTCAACACTCATAGTTTCGGCCAATCCTAACCCGTTTCGTGTACTATTACTAACCGTTTTGGGGTACCAAAGCGATTTGCATAGTTGTTGAACCCCAAGGTGCGCTTACGTGTCGGTTATCAACACTCGCTGTTTTTGTCGATTCTCACCTGTTTCGTGCTCTATTACTCACGGTTTTGGGGTCCCAAAGCGAATTCCATGGTTGTTGAACCCCAAGGTGCGCTTACATGTCGGTCATCAACAATCACAGTTTTTGTTGATTCTGGCCCGTTTCATGGACTATTGTTGAACCCCGGGCTGCGTTTACGTGTCGGTCATCAATACTCACGGTTTTTGTCGAGTCTGACCCGTTTCGTGGACTATTACTCACCATTTTGGGGTCCCAAAGCGATTTCCATGGATGTCGAACCCCAAGGTGTGCTTATGTGTCGGTCATCAACACTCACAATTTTGGCTCATTCTGGTCAGTTTTGTGGACTATTACTCACGATTCTGGCCCGTTTTGGGGTCCCGGAGCGATTTTCACGATTGACGATCCCATGGTGTGTTTGCATGTCCGGCGTCAATACTCATAGTTTTGGTGAATTCTGACCCTTTCGTGGACTATTACTCACTGTTTTGGGGTCTCGGAGTGATTTCCACGATTTGTGAACTCCGAGGTGCGTTTACGTGTCGGTCATCAACACTCACAATTTTTGCCAATTCTGGTCCATTTCGTGGACTATTACTCGCCGTTTTGGGGTCCTAGAGCGATTTCCATGAGTGTCAATCCCCGGGGTGCGTTTACGCGTCTGTCGTCAACACTCACAGTTTTGCCAATTCTGACACGTTTTGTGGACTATTACTTACCGTTTTGGGGGCACAAAGCGATATGCATAGTTGTTGAACCCCAAGGTGCGCTTACGTGTCGGTCATGAACACTCGCAGTTTTGGCCGATTCTAGACCGTTTCAGGGACTTTTACTCACCGTTTTCGGGTCCCAAAGCGATTTCCATGGTTGTTGAACCTCAATGTGTGCTTACGTGTTGGTCGTCGAAACTCGCGGTTTGGGCTGATTCAGGCCCGTTTCTTGGACTATTACTCAGTTTTGGGGTCCCGAAGTGATTTCGACGATTGACGAACCACGGGTGGCGTTTATGTGTCGCTCATAACCACTCACAATTTTGGCCAATTCTTGTCTGTTCTGTGGACTATTACACACCGTTTTAGGGTCCCGGACCGATTTTCACAATTGACAATCCCAGGGTGCGTTTGCATGTCCGTCGTCAACACTCATAGTTTCGGCCAATCCTAACCCGTTTCGTGTACTATTACTAACCGTTTTGGGGTACCGAAGCGATTTGCATAGTTGTTGAACCCCAAGGTGCGCTTACGTGTCGGTTATCAACACTCGCTGTTTTTGTCGATTCTAACCTGTTTCGTGCTCTATTACTCACGGTTTTGGGGTCCCAAAGCGAATTCCATGGTTGTTGAACCCCAAGGTGCGCTTACATGTCGGTCATCAACAATCATAGTTTTTGTTGATTCTGGCCCGTTTCATGGACTATTGTTGAACCCCGGGGTGCGTTTACGTGTCGGTCATCAATACTCACGGTTTTTGTCGAGTCTGACCCGTTTCGTGGACTATTACTCACCATTTTGGGGTCCCAAAGCAATTTCCATGGATGTCGAACCCCAAGGTGTGCTTATGTGTCGGTCATCAACACTCACAATTTTGGCTCATTCTGGTCCGTTTTGTGGACTATTACTCACGATTCTGGCCCGTTTTGGGGTCCCGGAGCGATTTTCACGATTGACGATCCCATGGTGTGTTTGCATGTCCGGCGTCAATACTCATAGTTTTGGTGAATTCTGACCGTTTCGTGGACTATTACTCACTGTTTTGGGGTCTCGGAGTGATTTCCACGATTTGTGAACTCCGAGGTGCGTTTACGTGTCGGTCATCAACACTCACAATTTTTGCCAATTCTGGTCCATTTCGTGGACTATTACTCGCCGTTTTGGGGTCCTAGAGCGATTTCCATGAGTGTCAATCCCCGGGGTGCGTTTACGCGTCTGTCGTCAACAATCACAGTTTTGCCAATTCTGACACGTTTTGTGGACTATTACTTACCGTTTTGGGGGCACAAAGCGATATGCATAGTTGTTGAACCCCAAGGTGCGCTTACGTGTCGGTCATGAACACTCGCAGTTTTGGCCGATTCTAGACCGTTTCAGGGACTTTTACTCACCGTTTTCGGGTCCCAAAGCGATTTCCATGGTTGTTGAACCTCAATGTGTGCTTACGTGTTGGTCGTCGAAACTCGCGGTTTGGGCTGATTCAGGCCCGTTTCTTGGACTATTACTCAGTTTTGGGGTCCCGAAGTGATTTCGACGATTGACGAACCACGGGTGGCGTTTATGTGTCGCTCATAACCACTCACAATTTTGGCCAATTCTTGTCTGTTCTGTGGACTATTACACACCGTTTTAGGGTCCCGGACCGATTTTCACAATTGACAATCCCAGGGTGCGTTTGCATGTCCGTCGTCAACACTCATAGTTTCGGCCAATCCTAACCCGTTTCGTGTACTATTACTAACCGTTTTGGGGTACCGAAGCGATTTGCATAGTTGTTGAACCCCAAGGTGCGCTTACGTGTCGGTTATCAACACTCGCTGTTTTTGTCGATTCTAACCTGTTTCGTGCTCTATTACTCACGGTTTTGGGGTCCCAAAGCGAATTCCATGGTTGTTGAACCCCAAGGTGCGCTTACATGTCGGTCATCAACAATCATAGTTTTTGTTGATTCTGGCCCGTTTCATGGACTATTGTTGAACCCCGGGGTGCGTTTACGTGTCGGTCATCAATACTCACGGTTTTTGTCGAGTCTGACCCGTTTCGTGGACTATTACTCACCATTTTGGGGTCCCAAAGCGATTTCCATGGATGTCGAACCCCAAGGTGTGCTTATGTGTCGGTCATCAACACTCACAATTTTGGCTCATTCTGGTCCGTTTTGTGGACTATTACTCACGATTCTGGCCCGTTTTGGGGTCCCGGAGCGATTTTCACGATTGACGATCCCATGGTGTGTTTGCATGTCCGGCGTCAATACTCATAGTTTTGGTGAATTCTGACCGTTTCGTGGACTATTACTCACTGTTTTGGGGTCTCGGAGTGATTTCCACGATTTGTGAACTCCGAGGTGCGTTTACGTGTCGGTCATCAACACTCACAATTTTTGCCATTTCTGGTCCGTTTCGTGGACTATTACTCGCCGTTTTGGGGTACTAGAGCGATTTCCATGACTGTCAATCCCCGTGGTGCGTTTACGCGTCTGTCGTCAACACTCACAGTTTTGCCAATTCTGACACGTTTTGTGGACTAGTACTTACCGTTTTGGGGGCCCAAAGCGATATGCATAGTTGTTGAACCCCAAGGTGCGCTTACGTGTCGGTCATGAACACTCGCAGTTTTGGCCGATTCTAGCCCGTTTCAGGGACTTTTGCTCACCGTTTTGGGGTCCCAAAGCGATTTCCATGGTTGTTGAACCTTAATGTGTGCTTACGTGTTGGTCGTCGAAACTCGCGGTTTGGGCCGATTCAGGCCCGTTTCTTGGACTATTACTCAGTTTTGGGGTCCCGAAGTGATTTCGACGATTGACGAACCACGGGTGGCGTTTATGTGTCGCTCATAACCACTCACAATTTTGGCCAATTCTTGTCTGTTCTGTGGACTATTACACACCGTTTTAGGGTCCCGGACCGATTTTCACAATTGACAATCCCAGGGTGCGTTTGCATGTCCGTCGTCAACACTCATAGTTTTGGCCAATCCTAACCCGTTTCGTGTACTATTACTAACCGTTTTGGGGTACCGAAGCGATTTGCATAGTTGTTGAACCCCAAGGTGCGCTTACGTGTCGGTTATCAACACTCGCTGTTTTTGTCGATTCTAACCTGTTTCGTGCTCTATTACTCACGGTTTTGGGGTCCCAAAGCGAATTCCATGGTTGTTGAACCCCAAGGTGCGCTTACATGTCGGTCATCAACAATCACAGTTTTTGTTGATTCTGGCCCGTTTCATGGACTATTGTTGAACCCCGGGGTGCGTTTACGTGTCGGTCATCAATACTCACGGTTTTTGTCGAGTCTGACCCGTTTCGTGGACTATTACTCACCATTTTGGGGTCCCAAAGCGATTTCCATGGATGTCGAACCCCAAGGTGTGCTTATGTGTCGGTCATCAACACTCACAATTTTGGCTCATTCTGGTCCGTTTTGTGGACTATTACTCACGATTCTGGCCCGTTTTGGGGTCCTGGAGCGATTTTCACGATTGACGATCCCATGGTGTGTTTGCATGTCCGGCGTCAATACTCATAGTTTTGGTGAATTTTGACCGTTTCGTGGACTATTACTCACTGTTTTGGGGTCTCGGAGTGATTTCCACGATTTGTGAACTCCGAGGTGCGTTTACGTGTCGGTCATCAACACTCACAATTTTTGCCATTTCTGGTCCATTTCGTGGACTATTACTCGCCGTTTTGGGGTACTAGAGCGATTTCCATGACTGTCAATCCCCGTGGTGCGTTTACGCGTCTGTCGTCAACACTCACTGTTTTGCCAATTCTGACACGTTTTGTGGACTAGTACTTACCGTTTTGGGGGCCCAAAGCGATATGCATAGTTGTTGAACCCCAAGGTGCGCTTACGTGTCGGTCATGAACACTCGCAGTTTTGGCCGATTCTAGCCCGTTTCAGGGACTTTTGCTCACCGTTTTGGGGTCCCAAAGCGATTTCCATGGTTGTTGAACCTTAATGTGTGCTTACGTGTTGGTCGTCGAAACTCGCGGTTTGGGCCGATTCAGGCCCGTTTCTTGGACTATTACTCAGTTTTGGGGTCCCGAAGTGATTTCGACGATTGACGAACCACGGGTGGCGTTTATGTGTCGCTCATAACCACTCACAATTTTGGCCAATTCTTGTCTGTTCTGTGGACTATTACACACCGTTTTAGGGTCCCGGACCGATTTTCACAATTGACAATCCCAGGCTGCGTTTGCATGTCCGTCGTCAACACTCATAGTTTCGGCCAATCCTAACCCGTTTCGTGTACTATTACTAACCATTTTGGGGTACCGAAGCGATTTGCATAGTTGTTGAACCCCAAGGTGCGCTTACGTGTCGGTTATCAACACTCGCTGTTTTTGTCAATTCTAACCTGTTTCGTGCTCTATTACTTACGATTTTGGGGTCCCAAAGCGAATTCCATGGTTGTTGAACCCCAAGGTGCGCTTACATGTCGGTCATCAACAATCACAGTTTTTGTTGATTCTGGCCCGTTTCATGGACTATTGTTGAACCCCGGGGTGCGTTTACGTGTCGGTCATCAATACTCATGGTTTTTGTCGAGTCTGACCCGTTTCGTGGACTATTACTCACCATTTTGGGGTCCCAAAGCGATTTCCATGGATGTCGAACCCCAAGGTGTGCTTATGTGTCGGTCATCAACACTCACAATTTTGGCTCATTCTGGTCCGTTTTGTGGACTATTACTCACGATTCTGGCCCGTTTTGGGGTCCCGGAGCGATTTTCACGATTGACGATCCCATGGTGTGTTTGCATGTCCGGCGTCAATACTCATAGTTTTGGTGAATTCTGACCGTTTCGTGGACTATTACTCACTGTTTTGGGGTCTCGGAGTGATTTCCACGATTTGTGAACTCCGAGGTGCGTTTACGTGTCGGTCATCAACACTCACAATTTTTGCCAATTCTGGTCCATTTCGTGGACTATTACTCGCCGTTTTGGGGTCCTAGAGCGATTTCCATGAGTGTCAATCCCCGGGGTGCGTTTACGCGTCTGTCGTCAACAATCACAGTTTTGCCAATTCTGACACGTTTTGTGGACTATTACTTACCGTTTTGGGGGCACAAAGCGATATGCATAGTTGTTGAACCCCAAGGTGCGCTTACGTGTCGGTCATGAACACTCGCAGTTTTGGCCGATTCTAGACCGTTTCAGGGACTTTTACTCACCGTTTTCGGGTCCCAAAGCGATTTCCATGGTTGTTGAACCTCAATGTGTGCTTACGTGTTGGTCGTCGAAACTCGCGGTTTGGGCTGATTCAGGCCCGTTTCTTGGACTATTACTCAGTTTTGGGGTCCCGAAGTGATTTCGACGATTGACGAACCACGGGTGGCGTTTATGTGTCGCTCATAACCACTCACAATTTTGGCCAATTCTTGTCTGTTCTGTGGACTATTACACACCGTTTTAGGGTCCCGGACCGATTTTCACAATTGACAATCCCAGGGTGCGTTTGCATGTCCGTCGTCAACACTCATAGTTTCGGCCAATCCTAACCCGTTTCGTGTACTATTACTAACCGTTTTGGGGTACCGAAGCGATTTGCATAGTTGTTGAACCCCAAGGTGCGCTTACGTGTCGGTTATCAACACTCGCTGTTTTTGTCGATTCTAACCTGTTTCGTGCTCTATTACTCACGGTTTTGGGGTCCCAAAGCGAATTCCATGGTTGTTGAACCCCAAGGTGCGCTTACATGTCGGTCATCAACAATCACAGTTTTTGTTGATTCTGGCCCGTTTCATGGACTATTGTTGAACCCCGGAGTGCGTTTACGTGTCGGTCATCAATACTCACGGTTTTTGTCGTGTCTGACCCGTTTCGTGGACTATTACTCACCATTTTGGGGTCCCAAAGCGATTTCCATGGATGTCGAACCCCAAGGTGTGCTTATGTGTCGGTCATCAACACTCACAATTTTGGCTCATTCTGGTCCGTTTTGTGGACTATTACTCACGATTCTGGCCCGTTTTGGGGTCCCGGAGCGATTTTCACGATTGACGATCCCATGGTGTGTTTGCATGTCCGGCGTCAATACACATAGTTTTGGTGAATTCTGACCGTTTCGTGGACTATTACTCACTGTTTTGGGGTCTCGGAGTGATTTCCACGATTTGTGAACTCCGAGGTGCGTTTACGTGTCGGTCATCAACACTCACAATTTTTGCCATTTGTGGTCCGTTTCGTGGACTATTACTCGCCGTTTTGGGGTACTAGAGCGATTTCCATGACTGTCAATCCCCGTGGTGCGTTTACGCGTCTGTCGTCAACACTCACAGTTTTGCCAATTCTGACACGTTTTGTGGACTAGTACTTACCGTTTTGGGGGCCCAAAGCGATATGCATAGTTGTTGAACCCCAAGGTGCGCTTACGTGTCGGTCATGAACACTCGCAGTTTTGGCCGATTCTAGCCCGTTTCAGGGACTTTTGCTCACCGTTTTGGGGTCCCAAAGCGATTTCCATGGTTGTTGAACCTCAATGTGTGCTTACGTGTTGGTCGTCGAAACTCGCGGTTTGGGCCGATTCAGGCCCGTTTCTTGGACTATTACTCAGTTTTGGGGTCCCGAAGTGATTTCGACGATTGACGGACCACGGGTGGCGTTTATGTGTCGCTCATAACCACTCACAATTTTGGCCAATTCTTGTCTGTTCTGTGGACTATTACACACCGTTTTAGGGTCCCGGACCGATTTTCACAATTGACAATCCCAGGCTGCGTTTGCATGTCCGTCGTCAACACTCATAGTTTCGGCCAATCCTAACCCGTTTCGTGTACTATTACTAACCATTTTGGGGTACCGAAGCGATTTGCATAGTTGTTGAACCCCAAGGTGCGCTTACGTGTCGGTTATCAACACTCGCTGTTTTTGTCAATTCTAACCTGTTTCGTGCTCTATTACTTACGATTTTGGGGTCCCAAAGCGAATTCCATGGTTGTTGAACCCCAAGGTGCGCTTACATGTCGGTCATCAACAATCACAGTTTTTGTTGATTCTGGCCCGTTTCATGGACTATTGTTGAACCCCGGGGTGCGTTTACGTGTCGGTCATCAATACTCATGGTTTTTGTCGAGTCTGACCCGTTTCGTGGACTATTACTCACCATTTTGGGGTCCCAAAGCGATTTCCATGGATGTCGAACCCCAAGGTGTGCTTATGTGTCGGTCATCAACACTCACAATTTTGGCTCAATCTGGTCCGTTTTGTGGACTATTACTCACGATTCTGGCCCGTTTTGGGGTCCCGGAGCGATTTTCACGATTGACGATCCCATGGTGTGTTTGCATGTCCGGCGTCAATACTCATAGTTTTGGTGAATTCTGACCGTTTCGTGGACTATTACTCACTGTTTTGGGGTCTCGGAGTGATTTCCACGATTTGTGAACTCCGAGGTGCGTTTACGTGTCGGTCATCAACACTCACAATTTTTGCCATTTCTGGTCCGTTTCGTGGACTATTACTCGCCGTTTTGGGGTACTAGAGCGATTTCCATGACTGTCAATCCCCGTGGTGCGTTTACGCGTCTGTCGTCAACACTCACTGTTTTGCCAATTCTGACACGTTTTGTGGACTAGTACTTACCGTTTTGGGGGCCCAAAGCGATATGCATAGTTGTTGAACCCCAAGGTGCGCTTACGTGTCGGTCATGAACACTCGCAGTTTTGGCCGATTCTAGCCCGTTTCAGGGACTTTTGCTCACCGTTTTGGGGTCCCAAAGCGATTTCCATGGTTGTTGAACCTCAATGTGTGCTTACGTGTTGGTCGTCGAAACTCGCGGTTTGGGCCGATTCAGGCCCGTTTCTTGGACTATTACTCAGTTTTGGGGTCCCGAAGTGATTTCGACGATTGACGAACCACGGGTGGCGTTTATGTGTCGCTCATAACCCCTCACAATTTTGGCCAATTCTTGTCTGTTATGTGGACTATTACACACCGTTTTAGGGTCCCGGACCGATTTTCACAATTGACAATCCCAGGGTGCGTTTGCATGTCCGTCGTCAACACTCATAGTTTCGGCCAATCCTAACCCGTTTCGTGTACTATTACTAACCATTTTGGGGTACCGAAGCGATTTGCATAGTTGTTGAACCCCAAGGTGCGCTTACGTGTCGGTTATCAACACTCGCTGTTTTTGTCGATTCTAACCTGTTTCGTGCTCTATTACTCACGGTTTTGGGGTCCCAAAGCGAATTCCGTGGTTGTTGAACCCCAAGGTGCGCTTACATGTCGGTCATCAACAATCACAGTTTTTGTTGATTCTGGCCCGTTTCATGGACTATTGTTGAACCCCGGGGTGCGTTTACGTGTCGGTCATCAATACTCACGGTTTTTGTCGAGTCTGACCCGTTTCGTGGACTATTACTCACCATTTTGGGGTCCCAAAGCGATTTCCATGGATGTCGAACCCCAAGGTGTGCTTATGTGTCGGTCATCAACACTCACAATTTTGGCTCATTCTGGTCCGTTTTGTGGACTATTACTCACGATTCTGGCCCGTTTTGGGGTCCCGGAGCGATTTTCACGATTGACGATCCCATGGTGTGTTTGCATGTCCGGCGTCAATACTCATAGTTTTGGTGAATTCTGACCGTTTCGTGGACTATTACTCACTGTTTTGGGGTCTCGGAGTGATTTCCACGATTTGTGAACTCCGAGGTGCGTTTACGTGTCGGTCATCAACACTCACAATTTTTGCCAATTCTGGTCCATTTCGTGGACTATTACTCGCCGTTTTGGGGTCCTAGAGCGATTTCCATGAGTGTCAATCCCCGGGGTGCGTTTACGCGTCTGTCGTCAACAATCACAGTTTTGCCAATTCTGACACGTTTTGTGGACTATTACTTACCGTTTTGGGGGCACAAAGCGATATGCATAGTTGTTGAACCCCAAGGTGCGCTTACGTGTCGGTCATGAACACTCGCAGTTTTGGCCGATTCTAGACCGTTTCAGGGACTTTTACTCACCGTTTTCGGGTCCCAAAGCGATTTCCATGGTTGTTGAACCTCAATGTGTGCTTACGTGTTGGTCGTCGAAACTCGCGGTTTGGGCTGATTCAGGCCCGTTTCTTGGACTATTACTCAGTTTTGGGGTCCCGAAGTGATTTCGACGATTGACGAACCACGGGTGGCGTTTATGTGTCGCTCATAACCACTCACAATTTTGGCCAATTCTTGTCTGTTCTGTGGACTATTACACACCGTTTTAGGGTCCCGGACCGATTTTCACAATTGACAATCCCAGGGTGCGTTTGCATGTCCGTCGTCAACACTCATAGTTTCGGCCAATCCTAACCCGTTTCGTGTACTATTACTAACCGTTTTGGGGTACCGAAGCGATTTGCATAGTTGTTGAACCCCAAGGTGCGCTTACGTGTCGGTTATCAACACTCGCTGTTTTTGTCGATTCTAACCTGTTTCGTGCTCTATTACTCACGGTTTTGGGGTCCCAAAGCGAATTCCATGGTTGTTGAACCCCAAGGTGCGCTTACATGTCGGTCATCAACAATCAAAGTTTTTGTTGATTCTGGCCCGTTTCATGGACTATTGTTGAACCCCGGGGTGCGTTTACGTGTCGGTCATCAATACTCACGGTTTTTGTCGAGTCTGGCCCGTTTCGTGGACTATTACTCACCATTTTGGGGTCCCAAAGCGATTTCCATGGATGTCGAACCCCAAGGTGTGCTTATGTGTCGGTCATCAACACTCACAATTTTGGCTCATTCTGGTCCGTTTTGTGGACTATTACTCACGATTCTGGCCCGTTTTGGGGTCCCGGAGCGATTTTCACGATTGACGATCCCATGGTGTGTTTGCATGTCCGGCGTCAATACACATAGTTTTGGTGAATTCTGACCGTTTCGTGGACTATTACTCACTGTTTTGGGGTCTCGGAGTGATTTCCACGATTTGTGAACTCCGAGGTGCGTTTACGTGTCGGTCATCAACACTCACAATTTTTGCCATTTCTGGTCCGTTTCGTGGACTATTACTCGCCGTTTTGGGGTACTAGAGCGATTTCCATGACTGTCAATCCCCGTGGTGCGTTTACGCGTCTGTCGTCAACACTCACAGTTTTGCCAATTCTGACACGTTTTGTGGACTAGTACTTACCGTTTTGGGGGCCCAAAGCGATATGCATAGTTGTTGAACCCCAAGGTGCGCTTACGTGTCGGTCATGAACACTCGCAGTTTTGGCCGATTCTAGCCCGTTTCAGGGACTTTTGCTCACCGTTTTGGGGTCCCAAAGCGATTTCCATGGTTGTTGAACCTTAATGTGTGCTTACGTGTTGGTCGTCGAAACTCGCGGTTTGGGCCGATTCAGGCCCGTTTCTTGGACTATTACTCAGTTTTGGGGTCCCGAAGTGATTTCGACGATTGACGAACCACGGGTGGCGTTTATGTGTCGCTCATAACCACTCACAATTTTGGCCAATTCTTGTCTGTTCTGTGGACTATTACACACCGTTTTAGGGTCCCGGACCGATTTTCACAATTGACAATCCCAGGGTGCGTTTGCATGTCCGTCGTCAACACTCATAGTTTTGGCCAATCCTAACCCGTTTCGTGTACTATTACTAACCGTTTTGGGGTACCGAAGCGATTTGCATAGTTGTTGAACCCCAAGGTGCGCTTACGTGTCGGTTATCAACACTCGCTGTTTTTGTCGATTCTAACCTGTTTCGTGCTCTATTACTCACGGTTTTGGGGTCCCAAAGCGAATTCCATGGTTGTTGAACCCCAAGGTGCGCTTACATGTCGGTCATCAACAATCACAGTTTTTGTTGATTCTGGCCCGTTTCATGGACTATTGTTGAACCCCGGGGTGCGTTTACGTGTCGGTCATCAATACTCACGGTTTTTGTCGAGTCTGACCCGTTTCGTGGACTATTACTCACCATTTTGGGGTCCCAAAGCGATTTCCATGGATGTCGAACCCCAAGGTGTGCTTATGTGTCGGTCATCAACACTCACAATTTTGGCTCATTCTGGTCCGTTTTGTGGACTATTACTCACGATTCTGGCCCGTTTTGGGGTCCTGGAGCGATTTTCACGATTGACGATCCCATGGTGTGTTTGCATGTCCGGCGTCAATACTCATAGTTTTGGTGAATTTTGACCGTTTGGTGGACTATTACTCACTGTTTTGGGGTCTCGGAGTGATTTCCACGATTTGTGAACTCCGAGGTGCGTTTACGTGTCGGTCATCAACACTCACAATTTTTGCCATTTCTGGTCCGTTTCGTGGACTATTACTCGCCGTTTTGGGGTACTAGAGCGATTTCCATGACTGTCAATCCCCGTGGTGCGTTTACGCGTCTGTCGTCAACACTCGCAGTTTTGCCAATTCTGACACGTCTTGTGGACTAGTACTTACCGTTTTGGGGGCCCAAAGCGATATGCATAGTTGTTGAACCCCAAGGTGCGCTTACGTGTCGGTCATGAACACTCGCAGTTTTGGCCGATTCTAGCCCGTTTCAGGGATTTTTGCTCACCATTTTGGGGTCCCAAAGCGATTTCCATGGTTGTTGAACCTCAATGTGTGCTTACGTGTTGGTCGTCGAAACTCACGGTTTGGGCCGATTCAGGCCCGTTTCTTGGACTATTACTCAGTTTTGGGGTCCCGAAGTGATTTCGACGATTGACGAACCACGGGTGGCGTTTATGTGTCGCTCATAACCACTCACAATTTTGGCCAATTCTTGTCTGTTCTGTGGACTATTACACACCGTTTTAGGGTCCCGGACCGATTTTCACAATTGACAATCCCAGGGTGCGTTTGCATGTCCGTCGTCAACACTCATAGTTTCGGCCAATCCTAACCCGTTTCGTGTACTATTACTAACCATTTTGGGGTACCGAAGCGATTTGCATAGTTGTTGAACCCCAAAGTGCGCTTACGTGTCGGTTATCAACACTCGCTGTTTTTGTCGATTCTAACCTGTTTCGTGCTCTATTACTCACGGTTTTGGGGTCCCAAAGCGAATTCCATGGTTGTTGAACCCCAAGGTGCGCTTACATGTCGGTCATCAACAATCACAGTTTTTGTTGATTCTGGCCCGTTTCATGGACTATTGTTGAACCCCGGGGTGCGTTTACGTGTCGGTCATCAATACTCATGGTTTTTGTCGAGTCTGACCCGTTTCGTGGACTATTACTCACCATTTTGGGGTCCCAAAGCGATTTCCATGGATGTCGAACCCCAAGGTGTGCTTATGTGTCGGTCATCAACACTCACAATTTTGGCTCATTCTGGTCCGTTTTGTGGACTATTACTCACGATTCTGGCCCGTTTTGGGGTCCCGGAGCGATTTTCACGATTGACGATCCCATGGTGTGTTTGCATGTCCGGCGTCAATACTCATAGTTTTGGTGAATTCTGACCGTTTCGTGGACTATTACTCACTGTTTTGGGGTCTCGGAGTGATTTCCACGATTTGTGAACTCCAACGTGCGTTTACGTGTCGCTCATCAACACTCACAATTTTTGCCAATTCTGGTCCATTTCGTGGACTATTACTCGCCGTTTTGGGGTCCTAGAGCGATTTCCATGAGTGTCAATCCCCGGGGTGTGTTTACGCGTCTGTCGTCAACACTCACAGTTTTGCCAATTCTGACACGTTTTGTGGACTATTACTTACCGTTTTGGGGGCCCAAAGCGATATGCATAGTTGTTGAACCCCAAGGTGCGCTTACGTGTCGATCATCAACACTCGCAGTTTTGGCCGATTCTAGACCGTTTCAGGGACTTTTACTCACCGTTTTGGGGTCCCAAAGCGATTTCCATGGTTGTTGAACCTCAATGTGTGCTTACGTGTTGGTCGTCGAAACTCGCGGTTTGGGCTGATTCAGGCCCGTTTCTTGGACTATTACTCAGTTTTCGGGTCCCGAAGTGATTTCGACGATTGACGAACCACGGGTGGCGTTTATGTGTCGCTCATAACCACTCACAATTTTGGCCAATTCTTGTCTGTTCTGTGGACTATTACACACCGTTTTAGGGTCCCGGACCGATTTTCACAATTAACAATCCCAGGGTGCGTTTGCATGTCCGTCGTCAACACTCATAGTTTCGGCCAATCCTAACCCGTTTCATGTACTATTACTAACCGTTTTGGGGTACCGAAGCGATTTGCATAGTTGTTGAACCCCAAGGTGCGCTTACGTGTCGGTTATCAACACTCGCTGTTTTTGTCGATTCTAACCTGTTTCGTGCTCTATTACTCACGGTTTTGGGGTCCCAAAGCGAATTCCATGGTTGTTGAACCCCAAGGTGCGCTTACGTGTCGGTCATGAACACTCGCAGTTTTGGCCGATTCTGGCCCGTTTCATGGACTATTGTTGAACCCCGGGGTGCGTTTACGTGTCGGTCATCAATACTCACGGTTTTTGTCGAGTCTGACCCGTTTCGTGGACTATTACTCACCATTTTGGGGTCCCAAAGCGATTTCCATGGATGTCGAACCCCAAGGTGTGCTTATGTGTCGGTCATCAACACTCACAATTTTGGCTCATTCTGGTCCGTTTTGTGGACTATTACTCACGATTCTGGCCCGTTTTGGGGTCCCGGAGCGATTTTCACGATTGACGATCCCATGGTGTGTTTGCATGTCCGGTGTCAATACACATAGTTTTGGTGAATTCTGACCGTTTCGTGGACTATTACTCACTGTTTTGGGGTCTCGGAGTGATTTCCACGATTTGTGAACTCCGAGGTGCGTTTACGTGTCGGTCATCAACACTCACAATTTTTGCCATTTCTGGTCCGTTTCGTGGACTATTACTCGCCGTTTTGGGGTACTAGAGCGATTTCCATGACTGTCAATCCCCGTGGTGCGTTTACGCGTCTGTCGTCAACACTCACAGTTTTGCCAATTCTGACACGTTTTGTGGACTAGTACTTACCGTTTTGGGGGCCCAAAGCGATATGCATAGTTGTTGAACCCCAAGGTGCGCTTACGTGTCGGTCATGAACACTCGCAGTTTTGGCCGATTCTAGCCCGTTTCAGGGACTTTTGCTCACCGTTTTGGGGTCCCAAAGCGATTTCCATGGTTGTTGAACCTCAATGTGTGCTTACGTGTTGGTCGTCCAAACTCGCGGTTTGGGCCGATTCAGGCCCGTTTCTTGGACTATTACTCAGTTTTGGGGTCCCGAAGTGATTTCGACGATTGACGAACCACGGGTGGCGTTTATGTGTCGCTCATAACCACTCACAATTTTGGCCAATTCTTGTCTGTTCTGTGGACTATTACACATCGTTTTAGGGTCCCGAACCGATTTTCACAATTGACAATCCCAGGGTGCGTTTGCATGTCCGTCGTCAACACTCATAGTTTCGGCCAATCCTAACCCGTTTCGTGTACTATTACTAACCGTTTTGGGGTACCGAAGCGATTTGCATAGTTGTTGAACCCCAAGGTGCGCTTACGTGTCGGTTATCAACACTCGCTGTTTTTGTCGATTCTAACCTGTTTCGTGCTCTATTACTCACGGTTTTGGGGTCCCAAAGCGAATTCCATGGTTGTTGAACCCCAAGGTGCGCTTACATGTCGGTCATCAACAATCAAAGTTTTTGTTGATTCTGGCCCGTTTCATGGACTATTGTTGAACCCCGGGGTGCGTTTACGTGTCGGTCATCAATACTCACGGTTTTTGTCGAGTCTGGCCCGTTTCGTGGACTATTACTCACCATTTTGGGGTCCCAAAGCGATTTCCATGGATGTCGAACCCCAAGGTGTGCTTATGTGTCGGTCATCAACACTCACAATTTTGGCTCATTCTGGTCCGTTTTGTGGACTATTACTCACGATTCTGGCCCGTTTTGGGGTCCCGGAGCGATTTTCACGATTGACGATCCCATGGTGTGTTTGCATGTCCGGCGTCAATACACATAGTTTTGGTGAATTCTGACCGTTTCGTGGACTATTACTCACTGTTTTGGGGTCTCGGAGTGATTTCCACGATTTGTGAACTCCGAGGTGCGTTTACGTGTCGGTCATCAACACTCACAATTTTTGCCATTTCTGGTCCGTTTCGTGGACTATTACTCGCCGTTTTGGGGTACTAGAGCGATTTCCATGACTGTCAATCCCCGTGGTGCGTTTACGCGTCTGTCGTCAACACTCACAGTTTTGCCAATTCTGACACGTTTTGTGGACTAGTACTTACCGTTTTGGGGGCCCAAAGCGATATGCATAGTTGTTGAACCCCAAGGTGCGCTTACGTGTCGGTCATGAACACTCGCAGTTTTGGCCGATTCTAGCCCGTTTCAGGGACTTTTGCTCACCGTTTTGGGGTCCCAAAGCGATTTCCATGGTTGTTGAACCTCAATGTGTGCTTACGTGTTGGTCGTCCAAACTCGCGGTTTGGGCCGATTCAGGCCCGTTTCTTGGACTATTACTCAGTTTTGGGGTCCCGAAGTGATTTCGACGATTGACGAACCACGGGTGGCGTTTATGTGTCGCTCATAACCACTCACAATTTTGGCCAATTCTTGTCTGTTCTGTGGACTATTACACACCGTTTTAGGGTCCCGGACCGATTTTCACAATTGACAATCCCAGGGTGCGTTTGCATGTCCGTCGTCAACACTCATAGTTTCGGCCAATCCTAACCCGTTTCGTGTACTATTACTAACCGTTTTGGGGTACCGAAGCGATTTGCATAGTTGTTGAACCCCAAGGTGCGCTTACGTGTCGGTTATGAACACTCGCTGTTCTTGTCGATTCTAACCTGTTTCGTGCTCTATTACTCACGGTTTTGGGGTCCCAAAGCGAATTCCATGGTTGTTGAACCCCAAGGTGCGCTTACATGTCGGTCATCAACAATCACAGTTTTTGTTGATTCTGGCCCGTTTCATGGACTATTGTTGAACCCCGGGGTGCGTTTACGTGTCGGTCATCAATACTCACGGTTTTTGTCGAGTCTGACCCGTTTCGTGGACTATTACTCACCATTTTGGGGTCCCAAAGCGATTTCCATGGATGTCGAACCCCAAGGTGTGCTTATGTGTCGGTCATCAACACTCACAATTTTGGCTCATTCTGGTCCGTTTTGTGGACTATTACTCACGATTCTGGCCCGTTTTGGGGTCCCGGAGCGATTTTCACGATTGACGATCCCATGGTGTGTTTGCATGTCCGGCGTCAATACACATAGTTTTGGTGAATTCTGACCGTTTCGTGGACTATTACTCACTGTTTTGGGGTCTCGGAGTGATTTCCACGATTTGTGAACTCCGAGGTGCGTTTACGTGTCGGTCATCAACACTCACAATTTTTGCCATTTTTGGTCCGTTTCGTGGACTATTACTCGCCGTTTTGGGGTACTAGAGCGATTTCCATGACTGTCAATCCCCGTGGTGCGTTTACGCGTCTGTCGTCAACACTCACAGTTTTGCCAATTCTGACACGTTTTGTGGACTAGTACTTACCGTTTTGGGGGCCCAAAGCGATATGCATAGTTGTTGAACCCCAAGGTGCGCTTACGTGTCGGTCATGAACACTCGCAGTTTTGGCCGATTCTAGCCCGTTTTAGGGACTTTTGCTCACCGTTTTGGGGTCCCAAAGCGATTTCCATGGTTGTTGAACCTCAATGTGTGCTTACGTGTTGGTCGTCCAAACTCGCGGTTTGGGCCGATTCAGGCCCGTTTCTTGAACTATTACTCAGTTTTGGGGTCCCGAAGTGATTTCGACGATTGACGAACCACGGGTGGCGTTTATGTGTCGCTCATAACCACTCACAATTTTGGCCAATTCTTGTCTGTTCTGTGGACCATTACACACCGTTTTAGGGTCCCGGACCGATTTTCACAATTGACAATCCCAGGGTGCGTTTGCATGTCCGTCGTCAACACTCATAGTTTCGGCCAGTCCTAACCCGTTTCGTGTACTATTACTAACCATTTTGGGGTACCGAAGCGATTTGCACAGTTGTTGAACCCCAAGGTGCGCTTACGTGTCGGTTATCAACACTCGCTGTTTTTGTCAATTCTAACCTGTTTCGTGCTCTATTACTCACGGTTTTGGGGTCCCAAAGCGAATTCCATGGTTGTTGAACCCCAAGGTGCGCTTACATGTCGGTCATCAACAATCACAGTTTTTGTTGATTCTGGCCCGTTTCATGGACTATTGTTGAACCCCGGGGTGCGTTTACGTGTCGGTCATCAATACTCATGGTTTTTGTCGAGTCTGACCCGTTTCGTGGACTATTACTCACCATTTTGGGGTCCCAAAGTGATTTCCATGGATGTCGAACCCCAAGGTGTGCTTATGTGTCGGTCATCAACACTCACAATTTTGGCTCATTCTGGTCCGTTTTGTGGACTATTACTCACGATTCTGGCCCGTTTTGGGGTCCCGGAGCGATTTTCACGATTGACGATCCCATGGTGTGTTTGCATGTCCGGCGTCAATACTCATAGTTTTGGTGAATTCTGACCGTTTCGTGGACTATTACTCACTGTTTTGGGGTCTCGAAGTGATTTCCACGATTTGTGAACTCCGAGGTGCGTTTACGTGTCGGTCATCAACACTCACAAATTTTGCCATTTCTGGTCCGTTTCGTGGACTATTACTCGCCGTTTTGGGGTACTAGAGCGATTTCCATGACTGTCAATCCCCGTGGTGCGTTTACGCGTCTGTCGTCAACACTCACTGTTTTGCCAATTCTGACACGTTTTGTGGACTAGTACTTACCGTTTTGGGGGCCCAAAGCGATATGCATAGTTGTTGAACCCCAAGGTGCGCTTACGTGTCGGTCATGAACACTCGCAGTTTTGGCCGATTCTAGCCCGTTTCAGGGACTTTTGCTCACCGTTTTGGGGTCCCAAAGCGATTTCCATGGTTGTTGAACCTCAATGTGTGCTTACGTGTTGGTCGTCGAAACTCGCGGTTTGGGCCGATTCAGGCCCGTTTCTTGGACTATTACTCAGTTTTGGGGTCCCGAAGTGATTTCGACGATTGACGAACCACGGGTGGCGTTTATGTGTCGCTCATAACCACTCACAATTTTGGACAATTCTTGTCTGTTCTGTGGACTATTACACACCGTTTTAGGGTCCCGGACCGATTTTCACAATTGACAATCCCAGGGTGCGTTTGCATGTCCGTCGTCAACACTCATAGTTTCGGCCAATCCTAACCCGTTTCGTGTACTATTACTAACCATTTTGGGGTACCGAAGTGATTTGCATAGTTGTTGAACCCCAAGGTGCGCTTACGTGTCGGTTATCAACACTCGCTGTTTTTGTCGATTCTAACCTGTTTCGTGCTCTATTACTCACGGTTTTGGGGTCCCAAAGCGAATTCCATGGTTGTTGAACCCCAAGGTGCGCTTACATGTGGGTCATCAACAATCACAGTTTTTGTTGATTCTGGCCCGTTTCATGGACTATTGTTGAACCCCGGGGTGCGTTTACGTGTCGGTCATCAATACTCACGGTTTTTGTCGAGTCTGACCCGTTTCGTGGACTATTACTCACCATTTTGGGGTCCCGAAGCGATTTCCATGGATGTCGAACCCCAAGGTGTGCTTATGTGTCGGTCATCAACACTCACAATTTTGGCTCATTCTGGTCCGTTTTGTGGACTATTACTCACGATTCTAGCCCATTTTGGGGTCCCGGAGCGATTTTCACGATTGACGATCCCATGGTGTGTTTGCATGTCCGGCGTCAATACTCATAGTTTTGGTGAATTCTGACCGTTTCGTGGACTATTACTCACTGTTTTGGGGTCTCGGAGTGATTTCCACGATTTGTGAACTCCGAGGTGCGTTTACGTGTCGGTCATCAACAGTCACAATTTTTGCCATTTCTGGTCCGTTTCGTGGACTATTACTCGCCGTTTTGGGGTACTAGAGCGATTTCCATGACTGTCAATCCCCGTGGTGCGTTTACGCGTCTGTCGTCAACACTCACAGTTTTGCCAATTCTGACACGTTTTGTGGACTAGTACTTACCGTTTTGGGGGCCCAAAGCGATATGCATAGTTGTTGAACCCCAAGGTGCGCTTACGTGTCGGTCATGAACACTCGCAGTTTTGGCCGATTCTAGCCCGTTTCAGGGACTTTTGCTCACCGTTTTGGGGTCCCAAAGCGATTTCCATGGTTGTTGAACCTCAATGTGTGCTTACGTGTTGGTCGTCAAAACTCGCGGTTTGGGCCGATTCAGGCCCGTTTCTTGGACTATTACTCAGTTTTGGGGTCCCGAAGTGATTTCGACGATTGACGAACCACGGGTGGCGTTTATGTGTCGCTCAAAACCACTCACAATTTTGGCCAATTCTTGTCCGTTCTGTGGACTATTACTGACCGTTTTGGGGTCCCGGACCGATTTTCACAATTGACAATCCCAGGGTGCGTTTGCATGTCCGTCGTCAACACTCATAGTTTCGGCCAATCCTAACCCGTTTCGTGTACTATTACTAACCGTTTTGGGGTACCGAAGCGATTTGCATAGTTGTTGAACCCCAAGGTGCGCTTACGTGTCGGTTATCAACACTCGCGGTTTTTGTCGATTCTAACCTGTTTCGTGCTCTATTACTCACGGTTTTGGTGTCCCAAAGCGAATTCCATGGTTGTTGAACCCCAAGGTGCGCTTACATGTCGGTCATCAACAATCACAGTTTTTGTTGATTCTGGCCCGTTTCATGGACTATTGTTGAACCCCGGGGTGCATTTACGTGTCGGTCATCAATACTCACGGTTTTTGTCGAGTCTGACCCGTTTCGTGGACTATTACTCACCAGTTTGGGGTCCCAAAGCGATTTCCATGGATGTCGAACCCCAAGGTGTGCTCATGTGTCCGTCATCAACACTCACAATTTTGGCTAATTCTGGTCCGTTTCGTGGACTATTACTCACGATTCTGGCCCGTTTTGGGGTCCCTGAGCAATTTTCACGATTGACGATCCCCATGTTGTGTTTGCATGTCCGGCGTCAATACTCACAGTTTTGGTGAATTCTGACCGTTTTGTGGACTATTACTCACTGTTTTGGGGTCTCGGAGTGATTTCCACGATTTGTGAACTCCGAGGTGCCTTTACGTGTCGGTCATCAACACTCACAATTTTTGCCAATTCTGGTCCATTTCGTGGACTATTACTCGCCGTTTTGGGGTCCTAGAGCGATTTCCATGAGTGTCAATCCCCGGGGTGCGTTTACGCGTCTGTCGTCAACACTCACAGTTTTGCCAATTCTGACACGTTTTGTGGACTATTACTTACCGTTTTGGGGGCCCAAAGCGATATGCATAGTTGTTGAACCCCAAGGTGCGCTTACGTGTCGGTCATGAACACTCGCAGTTTTGGCCGATTCTAGACCATTTCAGGGACTTTTACTCACCGTTTTGGGGTTCCAAAACGATTTCCATGGTTGTTGAACCTCAATGTGTGCTTACGTGTTGGTCGTCGAAACTCGCGGTTTGGGCTGATTTAGGCCCGTTTCTTGGACTATTACTCAGTTTTGGGGTCCCGAAGTGATTTCGACGATTGACGAACCACGGGTGGCGTTTATGTGTCGCTCATAACCACTCACAATTTTGGCCAATTCTTGTCTGTTCTGTGGACTATTACTCACCGTTTTAGGGTCCCGGACCGATTTTCACAATTGACAATCCCAGGGTACGTTTGCATGTCCGTCGTCAACACTCATAGTTTCGGCCAATCCTAACCCGTTTCATGTACTATTACTAACCGTTTTGGGGTACCGAAGTGATTTGCATAGTTGTTGAACCCCAAGGTCCGCTTACGTGTCGGTTATCAACACTCGCTGTTTTTGTCGATTCTCACCTGTTTCGTGCTCTACTACTCATGGTTTTGGGGTCCCAAAGCGAATTCCATGGTTGTTGAACCCTAAGGTGCGCTTACATGTCGGTCATCAACAATCACAGTTTTTGTTGATTCTGGCCCGTTTCATGGACTATTGTTGAACCCCGGGGTGCGTTTACGTGTCGGTCATCAATACTCACGGTTTTTGTCGAGTCTGACCCGTTTCGTGGACTATTACTCACCATTTTGGGGTCCCAAAGCGATTTCCATGGATGTCGAACCCCAAGGTGTGCTTATGTGTCGGTCATCAACACTCACAATTTTGGCTAATTCTGGTCCGTTTTGTGGACTATTACTCACGATTCTGGCCCGTTTTGGGGTCCCGGAGCGATTTTCACGATTGACGATCCCATGGTGTGTTTGCATGTTCGGCATCAATACTCACAGTTTTGGTGAATTCTGACCGTTTCGTGGACTATTACTCACTGTTTTGGGGTCTCGGAGTGATTTCCACGATTTGTGAACTCCGAGGTGCGTTTACGTGTCGGTCATCAACACTCACAATTTTTGCCAATTCTGGTCCATTTCGTGGACTATTACTCGCCGTTTTGGGGTCCTAGAGCGATTTCCATGAGTGTCAATCCCCGGGGTGCGTTTACGCGTCTGTCGTCAACACTCATAGTTTTGCCAATTCTGACACGTTTTGTGGACTATTACTTACCGTTTTGGGGGCCCAAAGCGATATGCATAGTTGTTGAACCCCAAGGTGCGCTTACGTGTCGGTCATGAACACTCGCAGTTTTGGCCGATTCTAGCCCGTTTCAGGGACTTTTGCTCACCGTTTTGGGGTCCCAAAGTGATTTCCATGGTTGTTGAACCTCAATGTGTGCTTACGTGTTGGTCGTCGAAACTCGCGGTTTGGGCCGATTCAGGCCCGTTTCTTGGACTATTACTCAGTTTTGGGGTCCCGAAGTGATTTCGACGATTGACGAACCACGGGTGGCGTTTATGTGTCGCTCATAACCACTCACAATTTTGGCCAATTCTTGTCTGTTCTGTGGACTATTACACACCGTTTTAGGGTCCCGGACCGATTTTCACAATTGACAATCCCAGGGTGCGTTTGCATGTCCGTCGTCAACACTCATAGTTTCGGCCAATCCTAACCCGTTTCGTGTACTATTACTAACCGTTTTGGGGTACCGAAGCGATTTGCATAGTTGTTGAACCCCAAGGTGCGCTTACGTGTCGGTTATCAACACTCGCTGTTTTTGCCATTTTTGGTCCGTTTCGTGGACTATTACTCGCCGTTTTGGGGTACTAGAGCGATTTCCATGACTGTCAATCCCCGTGGTGCGTTTACGCGTCTGTCGTCAACACTCACAGTTTTGCCAATTCTGACACGTTTTGTGGACTAGTACTTACCGTTTTGGGGGCCCAAAGCGAAATGCATAGTTGTTGAACCCCAAGGTGCGCTTACGTGTCGGTCATGAACACTCGCAGTTTTGGCCGATTCTAGCCCGTTTCAGGGACTTTTGCTCACCGTTTTGGGGTCCCAAAGCGATTTCCATGGTTGTTGAACCTCAATGTGTGCTTACGTGTTGGTCGTCGAAACTCGCGGTTTGGGCCGATTCAGGCCCGTTTCTTGGACTATTACTCAGTTTTGGGGTCCCGAAGTGATTTCGACGATTGACGAACCACGGGTGGCGTTTATGTGTCGCTCAAAACCACTCACAATTTTGGCCAATTCTTGTCCGTTCTGTGGACTATTACTGACCGTTTTGGGGTCTCGGACCGATTTTCACAATTGACAATCCCAGGGTGCGTTTGCATGTCCGTCGTCAACACTCATAGTTTCGGCCAATCCTAACCCGTTTCGTGTACTATTACTAACCGTTTTGGGGTACCGAAGCGATTTGCATAGTTGTTGAACCCCAAGGTGCGCTTACGTGTCGGTTATCAACACTCGCGGTTTTTGTCGATTCTAACCTGTTTCGTGCTCTATTACTCACGGTTTTGGTGTCCCAAAGCGAATTCCATGGTTGTTGAACCCCAAGGTGCGCTTACATGTCGGTCATCAACAATCACAGTTTTTGTTGATTCTGGCCCCTTTCATGGACTATTGTTGAACCCCGGGGTGCGTTTACGTGTCGGTCATCAATACTCACGGTTTTTGTCGAGTCTGACCCGTTTCGTGGACTATTACTCACCAGTTTGGGGTCCCAAAGCGATTTCCATGGATGTCGAACCCCAAGGTGTGCTCATGTGTCGGTCATCAACACTCACAATTTTGGCTAATTCTGGTCCGTTTCGTGGACTATTACTCACGATTCTGGCCCGTTTTGGGGTCCCTGAGCAATTTTCACGATTGACGATCCCCATGTTGTGTTTGCATGTCCGGCGTCAATACTCACAGTTTTTTTGGTGAATTCTGACCGTTTTGTGGACTATTACTCACTGTTTTGGGGTCTCGGAGTGATTTCCACGATTTGTGAACTCCGAGGTGCCTTTACGTGTCGGTCATCAACACTCACAATTTTTGCCAATTCTGGTCCATTTCGTGGACTATTACTCGCCGTTTTGGGGTCCTAGAGCGATTTCCATGAGTGTCAATCCCCGGGGTGCGTTTACGCGTCTGTCGTCAACACTCACAGTTTTGCCAATTCTGACACGTTTTGTGGACTATTACTTACCGTTTTGGGGGCCCAAAGCGATATGCATAGTTGTTGAACCCCAAGGTGCGCTTACATGTCGGTCATGAACACTCGCAGTTTTGGCCGATTCTAGACCATTTCAGGGACTTTTACTCACCGTTTTGGGGTTCCAAAACGATTTCCATGGTTGTTGAACCTCAATGTGTGCTTACGTGTTGGTCGTCGAAACTCGCGGTTTGGGCTGATTTAGGCCCGTTTCTTGGACTATTACTCAGTTTTGGGGTCCCGAAGTGATTTCGACGATTGACGAACCACGGGTGGCGTTTATGTGTCGCTCATAACCACTCACAATTTTGGCCAATTCTTGTCTGTTCTGTGGACTATTACTCACCGTTTTAGGGTCCCGGACCGATTTTCACAATTGACAATCCCAGGGTACGTTTGCATGTCCGTCGTCAACACTCATAGTTTCGGCCAATCCTAACCCGTTTCATGTACTATTACTAACCGTTTTGGGGTACCGAAGTGATTTGCATAGTTGTTGAACCCCAAGGTCCGCTTACGTGTCGGTTATCAACACTCGCTGTTTTTGTCGATTCTCACCTGTTTCGTGCTCTACTACTCATGGTTTTGGGGTCCCAAAGCGAATTCCATGGTTGTTGAACCCTAAGGTGCGCTTACATGTCGGTCATCAACAATCACAGTTTTTGTTGATTCTGGCCCGTTTCATGGACTATTGTTGAACCCCGGGGTGCGTTTACGTGTCGGTCATCAATACTCACGGTTTTTGTCGAGTCTGACCCGTTTCGTGGACTATTACTCACCATTTTGGGGTCCCAAAGCGATTTCCATGGATGTCGAACCCCAAGGTGTGCTTATGTGTCGGTCATCAACACTCACAATTTTGGCTCATTCTGGTCCGTTTCGTGGACTATTACTCACGATTCTGGCCCGTTTTGGGGTCCCGGAGCGATTTTCACGATTGACGATCCCATGGTGTGTTTGCATGTCCGGCGTCAATACTCATAGTTTTGGTGAATTCTGACCGTTTCGTGGACTATTACTCACTGTTTTGGGGTCTCGGAGTGATTTCCATGATTTGTGAACTCCGAGGTGCCTTTACGTGTCGGTCATCAACACTCACAATTTTTGCCAATTCTGGTCCATTTCGTGGACTATTACTCGCCGTTTTGGGGTCCTAGAGCGATTTCCATGAGTGTCAATCCCCGGGGTGCGTTTACGCGTCTGTCGTCAACACTCACAGTTTTGCCAATTCTGACACGTTTTGTGGACTATTACTTACCGTTTTGGGGGCCCAAAGCGATATGCATAGTGGATGAACCCCAAGGTGCACTTACGTGTCGGTCATGAACACTCGCAGTTTTGGCCGATTCTAGACCGTTTCAGGGACTTTTACTCACCGTTTTGGGGTCCCAAAGCGATTTCCATGGTTGTTGAACCTCAATGTGTGCTTACGTGTTGGTCGTCGAAACTCGCAGTTTGGGCTGATTTAGGCCCGTTTCTTGGACTATTACTCAGTTTTGGGGTCCCGAAGTGATTTCGACGATTGACGAACCACGGGTGGCGTTTATGTGTCGCTCATAACCACTCACAATTTTGGCCAATTCTTGTCTGTTCTGTGGACTATTACTCACCGTTTTAGGGTCCCGGACCGATTTTCACAATTGACAATCCCAGGGTGCGTTTGCATGTCCGTCGTCAACACTCATAGTTTCGGCCAATCCTAACCCGTTTCGTGTACTATTACTAACCGTTTTGGGGTACCGAAGTGATTTGCATAGTTGTTGAACCCCAAGGTGCGCTTACGTGTCGGTTATCAACACTCGCTGTTTTTGTCGATTCTCACCTGTTTCGTGCTCTACTACTCACGGTTTTGGGGTCCCAAAGCGAATTCCATGGTTGTTGAACCCTAAGGTGCGCTTACATGTCGGTCATCAACAATCACAGTTTTTGTTGATTCTGGCCCGTTTCATGGACTATTGTTGAACCCCGGGGTGCGTTTACGTGTCGGTCATCAATACTCACGGTTTTTGTCGAGTCTGACCCGTTTCGTGGACTATTACTCACCATTTTGGGGTCCCAAAGCGATTTCCATGGATGTCGAACCCCAAGGTGTGCTTATGTGTCGGTCATCAACACTCACAATTTTGGCTCATTCTGGTCCGTTTCGTGGACTATTACTCACGATTCTGGCCCGTTTTGGGGTCCCGGAGCGATTTTCACGATTGACGATCCCATGGTGTGTTTGCATGTCCGGCGTCAATACTCATAGTTTTGGTGAATTCTGACCGTTTCGTGGACTATTACTCACTGTTTTGGGGTCTCGGAGTGATTTCCACGATTTGTGAACTCCGAGGTGTGTTTACGTGTCGGTCATCAACACTCACAATTTTTGCCATTTCTGGTCCGTTTCGTGGACTATTACTCGCCGTTTTGGGGTACTAGAGCGATTTCCATGACTGTCAATCCCCGTGGTGCGTTTACGCGTCTGTCGTCAACACTCACAGTTTTGCCAATTCTGACACGTTTTGTGGACTAGTACTTACCGTTTTGGGGGCCCAAAGCGAAATGCATAGTTGTTGAACCCCAAGGTGCGCTTACGTGTCGGTCATGAACACTCGCAGTTTTGGCCGATTCTAGCCCGTTTCAGGGACTTTTGCTCACTGTTTTGGGGTCCCAAAGCGATTTCCATGGTTGTTGAACCTCAATGTGTGCTTACGTGTTGGTCGTCGAAACTCGCGGTTTGGGCCGATTCAGGCCCGTTTCTTGGACTATTACTCAGTTTTGGGGTCCCGAAGTGATTTCGACGATTGACGAACCACGGGTGGCGTTTATGTGTCGCTCATAACCACTCACAATTTTGGCCAATTCTTGTCCGTTCTGTGGACTATTACTGACCGTTTTGGGGTCCCGGACCGATTTTCACAATTGACAATCCCAGGGTGCGTTTGCATGTCCGTCGTCAACACTCATAGGTTCGGCCAATCCTAACCCGTTTCGTGTACTATTACTAACCATTTTGGGGTACCGAAGCGATTTGCATAGTTGTTGAACCCCAAGGTGCGCTTACGTGTCGGTTATCAACACTCGCTGTTTTTGTCGATTCTAACCTGTTTCGTGCTCTATTACTCACGGTTTTGGTGTCCCAAAGCGAATTCCATGGTTGTTGAACCCCAAGGTGCGCTTACATGTCGGTCATCAACAATCACAGTTTTTGTTGATTCTGGCCCGTTTCATGGACTATTGTTGAACCCCGGGGTGCATTTACGTGTCGGTCATCAATACTCACGGTTTTTGTCGAGTCTGACCCGTTTCGTGGACTATTACTCACCATTTTGGGGTCCCAAAGCGATTTCCATGGATGTCGAACCCCAAGGTGTGCTCATGTGTCGGTCATCAACACTCACAATTTTGGCTCATTCTGGTCCGTTTCGTGGACTATTACTCACGATTCTGGCCCGTTTTGGGGTCCCTGAGCAATTTTCACGATTGACGATCCCCATGTTGTGTTTGCATGTCCGGCGTCAATACTCACAGTTTTGGTGAATTCTGACCGTTTTGTGGACTATTACTCACTGTTTTGGGGTCTCGGAGTGATTTCCATGATTTGTGAACTCCGAGGTGCCTTTACGTGTCGGTCATCAACACTCACAATTTTTGCCAATTCTGGTCCGTTTCGTGGACTATTACTCGCCGTTTTGGGGTCCTAGAGCGATTTCCATGAGTGTCAATCCCCGGGGTGCGTTTACGCGTCTGTCGTCAACACTCACAGTTTTGCCAATTCTGACACGTTTTGTGGACTATTACTTACCGTTTTGGGGGCCCAAAGCGATATGCATAGTTGTTGAACCCCAAGGTGCGCTTACGTGTCGGTCATGAACACTCGCAGTTTTGGCCGATTCTAGACCGTTTCAGGGACTTTTACTCACCGTTTTGGGGTCCTAAAGCGATTTCCATGGTTGTTGAACCTCAATGTGTGCTTACGTGTTGGTCGTCGAAACTCGCAGTTTGGGCTGATTTAGGCCCGTTTCTTGGACTATTACTCAGTTTTGGGGTCCCGAAGTGATTTCGACGATTGACGAACCACGGGTGGCGTTTATGTGTCGCTCATAACCACTCACAATTTTGGCCAATTCTTGTCTGTTCTGTGGACTATTACTCACCGTTTTAGGGTCCCGGACCGATTTTCACAATTGACAATCCCAGGGTGCGTTTGCATGTCCGTCGTCAACACTCATAGTTTCGGCCAATCCTAACCCGTTTCATGTACTATTACTAACCGTTTTGGGGTACCGAAGTGATTTGCATAGTTGTTGAACTCCAAGGTGCGCTTACGTGTCGGTTATCAACACTCGCTGTTTTTGTCGATTCTCACCTGTTTCGTGCTCTACTACTCACGGTTTTGGGGTCCCAAAGCGAATTCCATGGTTGTTGAACCCTAAGGTGCGCTTACATGTCGGTCATCAACAATCACAGTTTTTGCTGATTCTGGCCCGTTTCATGGACTATTGTTGAACACCGGGGTGCGTTTACGTGTCGGTCATCAATACTCACGGTTTTTGTCGAGTCTGACCCGTTTCGTGGACTATTACTCACCATTTTGGGGTCCCAAAGCGATTTCCATGGATGTCGAACCCCAAGGTGTGCTCATGTGTCGGTCATCAACACTCACAATTTTGGCTAATTCTGGTCCGTTTCGTGGACTATTACTCACGATTCTGGCCCGTTTTGGGGTCCCGGAGCGATTTTCACGATTGACGATCCCATGTTGTGTTTGCATGTCCGGCGTCAATACTCATAGTTTTGGTGAATTCTGACCGTTTCGTGGACTATTACTCACTGTTTTGGGGTCTCGGAGTGATTTCCATGATTTGTGAACTTCGAGGTGCCTTTACGTGTCGGTCATCAACACTCACAATTTTTGCCAATTCTGGTCCATTTCGTGGACTATTACTCGCCGTTTTGGGGTCCTAGAGTGATTTCCATGAGTGTCAATCCCCGGGGTGCGTTTACGCGTCTGTCGTTAACACTCACAGTTTTGCCAATTCTGACACGTTTTGTGGACTATTACTTACCGTTTTGGGGGCCCAAAGCGATATGCATAGTTGATGAACCCCAAGGTGCACTTACGTGTCGGTCATGAACACTCGCAGTTTTGGCCGATTCTAGACCGTTTCAGGGACTTTTACTCACCGTTTTGGGGTCCCAAAGCGATTTCCATGGTTGTTGAACCTCAATGTGTGCTTACGTGTTGGTCGTCGAAACTCGCAGTTTGGGCTGATTTAGGCCCGTTTCTTGGACTATTACTCAGTTTTGGGGTCCCAAAGTGATTTCGACGATTGACGAACCACGGGTGGCGTTTATGTGTCGCTCATAACCACTCACAATTTTGGCCAATTCTTGTCTGTTCTGTGGACTATTACTCACCGTTTTAGGGTCCCGGACCGATTTTCACAATTGACAATCCCAGGGTGCGTTTGCATGTCCGTCGTCAACACTCATAGTTTCGGCCAATCCTAACCCGTTTCATGTACTATTACTAACCGTTTTGGGGTACCGAAGTGATTTGCATAGTTGTTGAACCCCAAGGTGCGCTTACGTGTCGGTTATCAACACTCGCTGTTTTTGTCGATTCTCACCTGTTTCGTGCTCTACTACTCACGGTTTTGGGGTCCCAAAGCGAATTCCATGGTTGTTGAACCCTAAGGTGCGCTTACATGTCGGTCATCAACAATCACAGTTTTTGTTGATTCTGGCCCGTTTCATGGACTATTGTTGAAC
>NW_025228294.1:75051-80133 GCF_018294505.1 Triticum aestivum | reverse complement strand
CTCTGACTTCATTTGTTATTTTTCATGCATTTACTGATTTTTTTGAGCTATATGACCCTGAAAATGAAAAGCCCTACAATGAACTCTCAAAAGGTTGAAAGTTGGCATGGTATCATCATTTCACCCACATAGAATGTGCTAATAAGTTGAGAGGGTTACGGCAAAACATGGATGCACTTCGTGTACAAAACGAACAATCTCTTTCGAAGTATCAGGTTTTCATACGGAAACTGGTGTGTTACAAAGGGATTTCATTTTTTTCAAATTACTTGAACTCGAGACTTTTTGTGTGTTCAAAATGCACCATTCAAAGCCACATCATCAATTCTCAAACCTTTCTGACTTCATTTGTTATTTTTCATGCATTTACTGATTTTTTGAGCTATATGGCCCTGAAAATGAAAAGCTCTACAAATGAACTCTCAAAAGGTTGAAAGTTGGCAGGGTATCATCATTTCACCCACATAGAATGTGATAAAAAGTTGAGAGGGTTACGGCGAAACATGGATGCACTTCGTGTACAAAACGAAAAATCTCTTTCGAAGTATCTGGCTTTCATACGGAAACTCGTGTGTTACAAAGGATCTCATTTTTTTGAGCTATATGACACTGAAAATGAAAAGCACTACAAATGAACTCTGAAAAGGTTGAAAGATGGCACGGTATCATCATTTCACCCACATAGAATGTGCTAAAAAGTTGAGAGGGTTACGGCAAAAAATGGATGCACTTCATGTAAAAAACGGACAATCTCTTTCGAAGTATCCCGGTTTTATACGGAAACTCGTTTGTTACATAGGGATTTGTTTTTTTTAACTTATTTGAACTCCAGACTTTGTGTGTGTTCAAAATGCACCATTCAAAGCCACATCATCAATTTTAAACCCTTTCTGTGTTCATTTGTTACTTTTCATACATTTACTTATTTTTTTAGCTATATGACCCTGGAAATGAAAAGCACTACAATTGCACTCTGAAAAGGTTGAAAGTTGGCATGGTATCATCATTTCAGCCACATAGATTGTGCTGAAAAGTTGAGAGGGCTACGACAAAAACTGGATGCACTTCGTCTACAAAACGGGCAATCTCTTTCGAAGTATCAGGGTTTCATAAGGAAACTCGTTTGTTACAAAGGGATTTCAATTTTTTGAAATTACTTGAACTCGAGACTTTTTGTGTGTTCAAAATGCACCATTCAAAGCCGCATCACCAATTCTCAAACCTTTCTGACTTCATTTGTTATTTTTCATGCATTTACTGATTTTTTTTGAGCTATATGACCCTGAAAATGAAAAGCCCTACAATGAACTCTCAAAAGGTTGAAAGTTGGCATGGTATCATCATTTCACCCACATAGAATGTGCTAATAAGTTGAGAGGGTTACGGCAAAACATGGATGCACTTCGTGTACAAAACGAACAATCTCTTTCGAAGTATCAGGTTTTCATACGGAAACTGGTGTGTTACAAAGGGATTTCATTTTTTTCAAATTACTTGAACTCGAGACTTTTTGTGTGTTGAAAATGCACCATTCAAAGCCACATCATCAATTCTCAAACCTTTCTGACTTCATTTGTTATTTTTCATGCATTTACTGATTTTTTGAGCTATATGGCCCTGAAAATGAAAAGCTCTACAAATGAACTCTCAAAAGGTTGAAAGTTGGCAGGGTATCATCATTTCACCCACATAGAATGTGATAAAAAGTTGAGAGGGTTACGGCGAAACATGGATGCAGTTCGTGTACAAAACGAACAATCTCTTTCGAAGTATCTGGCTTTCATACGGAAACTCGTGTGTTACAAAGGATCTCATTTTTTTGAGCTATATGACACTGAAAATGAAAAGCACTACAAATGAACTCTGAAAAGGTTGAAAGATGGCACGGTATCATCATTTCACCCACATAGAATGTGCTAAAAAGTTGAGAGGGTTACGGCAAAAAATGGATGCACTTCATGTAAAAAACGGACAATCTCTTTCGAAGTATCCCGGTTTTATACGGAAACTCGTTTGTTACATAGGGATTTGTTTTTTTTAACTTATTTGAACTCCAGACTTTGTGTGTGTTCAAAATGCACCATTCAAAGCCACATCATCAATTTTAAACCCTTTCAGTGTTCATTTGTTACTTTTCATACATTTACTTATTTTTTTAGCTATATGACCCTGGAAATGAAAAGCACTACAATTGCACTCTGAAAAGGTTGAAAGTTGGCATGGTATCATCTTTTCAGCCACATAGAATGTGCTGAAAAGTTGAGAGGGCTACGACAAAAACTGGATGCACTTCGTCTACAAAACGGGCAATCTCTTTCGAAGTATCAGGGTTTCATACGGAAACTCGTTTGTTACAAAGGGATTTCAATTTTTTGAAATTACTTGAACTCGAGACTTTTTGTGTGTTCAAAATGCACCATTCAAAGCCGCATCACCAATTCTCAAACCTTTCTGACTTCATTTGTTATTTTTCATGCATTTACTGATTTTTTTGAGCTATATGACCCTGAAAATGAAAAGCCCTACAATGAACTCTCAAAAGGTTGAAAGTTGGCATGGTATCATCATTTCACCCACATAGAATGTGCTAATAAGTTGAGAGGGTTACGGCAAAACATGGATGCACTTCGTGTACAAAACGAACAATCTCTTTCGAAGTATCAGGTTTTCATACGGAAACTGGTGTGTTACAAAGGGATTTCATTTTTTTCAAATTACTTGAACTCGAGACTTTTTGTGTGTTCAAAATGCACCATTCAAAGCCACATCATCAATTCTCAAACCTTTCTGACTTCATTTGTTATTTTTCATGCATTTACTGATTTTTTGAGCTATATGGCCCTGAAAATGAAAAGCTCTACAAATGAACTCTCAAAAGGTTGAAAGTTGGCAGGGTATCATCATTTCACCCACATAGAATGTGATAAAAAGTTGAGAGGGTTACGGCGAAACATGGATGCACTTCGTGTACAAAACGAACAATCTCTTTCGAAGTATCTGGCTTTCATACGGAAACTCGTGTGTTACAAAGGATCTCATTTTTTTGAGCTATATGACACTGAAAATGAAAAGCACTACAAATGAACGCTGAAAAGGTTGAAAGATGGCACGGTATCATCATTTCACCCACATAGAATGTGCTAAAAAGTTGAGAGGGTTACGGCAAAAAATGGATGCACTTCATGTAAAAAACGGACAATCTCTTTTGAAGTATCCCGGTTTTATACGGAAACTTGTTTGTTACATAGGGATTTGTTTTTTTTAACTTATTTGAACTCCAGACTTTGTGTGTGTTCAAAATGCACCATTCAAAGCCACATCATCAATTTTAAACCCTTTCTGTGTTCATTTGTTACTTTTCATACATTTACTTATTTTTTTAGCTATATGACCCTGGAAATGAAAAGCACTACAATTGCACTCTGAAAAGGTTGAAAGTTGGCATGGTATCATCATTTCAGCCACATAGAATGTGCTGAAAATTTGAGAGGGCTACGACAAAAACTGGATGCACTTCGTCTACAAAACGGGCAATCTCTTTCGAAGTATCAAGGTTTCATACAGAAACTCGTTTGTTACAAAGGGATTTCAATTTTTTGAAATTACTTGAACTCGAGACTTTTTGTGTGTTCAAAATGCACCATTCAAAGCCGCATCACCAATTCTCAAACCTCTCTGACTTCATTTGTTATTTTTCATGCATTTACTGATTTTTTTGAGCTATATGACCCTGAAAATGAAAAGCCCTACAATGAACTCTCAAAAGGTTGAAAGTTGGCATGGTATCATCATTTCACCCACATAGAATGTGCTAATAAGTTGAGAGGGTTACGGCAAAACATGGATGCACTTCGTGTACAAAACGAACAATCTCTTTCGAAGTATCAGGTTTTCATACGGAAACTGGTGTGTTACAAAGGGATTTCATTTTTTTTCAAATAACTTGAACTCGAGACTTTTTGTGTGTTCAAAATGCACCATTCAAAGCCACATCATCAATTCTCAAACCTTTCTGACTTCATTTGTTATTTTTCATGCATTTACTGATTTTTTGAGCTATATGGCCCTGAAAATGAAAAGCTCTACAAATGAACTCTCAAAAGGTTGAAAGTTGGCAGGGTATCATCATTTCACCCACATAGAATGTGATAAAAAGTTGAGAGGGTTACGGCGAAACATGGATGCACTTCGTGTACAAAACGAACAATCTCTTTCGAAGTATCTGGCTTTCATACGGAAACTCGTGTGTTACAAAGGATCTCATTTTTTTGAGCTATATGACACTGAAAATGAAAAGCACTACAAATGAACTCTGAAAAGGTTGAAAGATGGCACGGTACCATCATTTCACCCACATAGAATGTGCTAAAAAGTTGAGAGGGTTACGGCAAAAAATGGATGCACTTCATGTAAAAAACGGACAATCTCTTTCGAAGTATCCCGGTTTTATACGGAAACTCGTTTGTTACATAGGGATTTGTTTTTTTAACTTATTTGAACTCCTGACTTTGTGTGTGTTCAAAATGCACCATTCAAAGCCACATCATCAATTTTAAACCCTTTCTGTGTTCATTTGTTACTTTTCATACATTTACTTATTTTTTTAGCTATATGACCCTAGAAATGAAAAGCACTACAATTGCACTCTGAAAAGGTTGAAAGTTGGCATGGTATCATCATTTCAGCCACATAGAATGTGCTGAAAAGTTGAGAGGGCTACGACAAAAACTGGATGCACTTCGTCTACAAAACGGGCAATCTCTTTCGAAGTATCAAGGTTTCATACAGAAACTCGTTTGTTACAAAGGGATTTCAATTTTTTGAAATTACTTGAACTCGAGACTTTTTGTGTGTTCAAAATGCACCATTCAAAGCCGCATCACCAATTCTCAAACCTCTCTGACTTCATTTGTTATTTTTCATGCATTTACTGATTTTTTTGAGCTATATGACCCTGAAAATGAAAAGCCCTAAAATGAACTCTCAAAAGGTTGAAAGTTGGCATGGTATCATCATTTCACCCACATAGAATGTGCTAATAAGTTGAGAGGGTTACGGCAAAACATGGATGCACTTCGTGTA
>NW_025228294.1:72187-74739 GCF_018294505.1 Triticum aestivum | reverse complement strand
CAGGTTTTCATACGGAAACTGGTGTGTTACAAAGGGATTTCATTTTTTTCAAATTACTTGAACTCGAGACTTTTTGTGTGTTCAAAATGCACCATTCAAAGCCACATCATCAATTCTCAAACCTTTCTGACTTCATTTGTTATTTTTCATGCATTTACTGATTTTTTGAGCTATATGGCCCTGAAAATTAAAAGCTCTACAAATGAACTCTCAAAAGGTTGAAAGTTGGCAGGGTATCATCATTTCACCCACATAGAATGTGATAAAAAGTTGAGAGGGTTACGGCGAAACATGGATGCACTTCGTGTACAAAACGAACAATCTCTTTCGAAGTATCTGGCTTTCATACGGAAACTCGTGTGTTACAAAGGATCTCATTTTTTTGAGCTATATGACACTGAAAATGAAAAGCACTACAAATGAACTCTGAAAAGGTTGAAAGATGGCACGGTACCATCATTTCACCCACATAGAATGTGCTAAAAAGTTGGGAGGGTTACGGCAAAAAATGGATGCACTTCATGTAAAAAACGGACAATCTCTTTCGAAGTATCCCGGTTTTATACGGAAACTCGTTTGTTACATAGGGATTTGTTTTTTTTAACTTATTTGAACTCGAGACTTTGTGTGTGTTCAAAATGCACCATTCAAAGCCACATCATCAATTTTAAACCCTTTCTGTCTTCATTTGTTACTTTTCATACATTTACTTATTTTTTCAGCTATATGACCCTGGAAATGAAAAGCACTACAATTGCACTCTGAAAAGGTTGAAAGTTGGCATGGTATCATCATTTCAGCCACATAGAATGTGCTGAAAAGTTGAGAGGGCTACGACAAAAACTGGATGCACTTCGTCTACAAAACGGGCAATCTCTTTCGAAGTATCAGGGTTTCATACGGAAACTCGTTTGTTACAAAGGGATTTCAATTTTTTGAAATTACTTGAACTCGAGACTTTTTGTGTGTTCAAAATGCACCATTCAAAGCCGCATCACCAATTCTCAAACCTTTCTGACTTCATTTGTTATTTTTCATGCATTTACTGATTTTTTTGAGCTATATGACCCTGAAAATGAAAAGCCCTAAAATGAACTCTCAAAAGGTTGAAAGTTGGCATGGTATCATCATTTCACCCACATAGAATGTGCTAATAAGTTGAGAGGGTTACGGCAAAACATGGATGCACTTCGTGTACAAAACGAACAATCTCTTTCGAAGTATCAGGTTTTCATACGGAAACTGGTGTGTTACAAAGGGATTTCATTTTTTTCAAATTACTTGAACTCGAGACTTTTTGTGTGTTCAAAATGCACCATTCAAAGCCACATCATCAATTCTCAAACCTTTCTGACTTCATTTGTTATTTTTCATGCATTTACTGATTTTTTTAGCTATATGGCCCTGAAAATTAAAAGCTCTACAAATGAACTCTCAAAAGGTTGAAAGTTGGCAGGGTATCATCATTTCACCCACATAGAATGTGATAAAAAGTTGAGAGGGTTACGGCGAAACATGGATGCACTTCGTGTATAAAACGAACAATCTCTTTCGAAGTATCTGGCTTTCATACGGAAACTCGTGTGTTACAAAGGATCTCATTTTTTTGAGCTATATGACACTGAAAATGAAAAGCACTACAAATGAACTCTGAAAAGGTTGAAAGATGGCACGGTATCATCATTTCACCCACATAGAATGTGCTAAAAAGTTGAGAGGGTTACGGCAAAAAATGGATGCACTTCATGTAAAAAACGGACAATCTCTTTCGAAGTATCCCGGTTTTATACGGAAACTCGTTTGTTACATAGGGATTTGTTTTTTTTTAATCTTATTTGAACTCCAGACTTTGTGTGTGTTCAAAATGCACCATTCAAAGCCACATCATCAATTTTAAACCCTTTCTGTGTTCATTTGTTACTTTTCATACATTTACTTATTTTTTTAGCTATATGACCCTTGAAATGAAAAGCACTACAATTGCACTCTGAAAAGGTTGAAAGTTGGCATGGTATCATCATTTCAGCCACATAGAATGTGCTGAAAAGTTGAGAGGGCTACGACAAAAACTGGATGCACTTCGTCTACAAAACGGGCAATCTCTTTCGAAGTATCAGGGTTTCATACGGAAACTCGTTTGTTACAAAGGGATTTTGAAATTACTTGAACTCGAGACTTTTTGTGTGTTCAAAATGCACCATTCAAAGCCGCATCACCAATTCTCAAACCTTTCTGACTTTATTTGTTATTTTTCATGCATTTACTGATTTTTTTGAGCTATATGACCCTGAAAATGAAAAGCCCTACAATGAACTCTGAAAAGGTTGAAAGATGGCACGGTATCATCATTTCACCCACATAGAATGTGCTAATAAGTTGAGAGGGTTACGGCAAAACATGGATGCACTTCGTGTACAAAACGAACAATCTCTTTCGAAGTATCAGGTTTTCATACGGAAACTGGTGTGTTACAAAGGGATTTCATTTTTTTCAAATTACTTGAACTCGAGACTTTTTGTGTGTTCAAAATGCACCATTCAAAGCCACATCAT
>NW_025228294.1:64423-68247 GCF_018294505.1 Triticum aestivum | reverse complement strand
CTAATAAGTTGAGAGGGTTACGGCAAAACATGGATGCACTTCGTGTACAAAACGAACAATCTCTTTCGAAGTATCAGGTTTTCATACGGAAACTGGTGTGTTACAAAGGGATTTCATTTTTTTCAATTTACTTGAACTCGAGACTTTTCGTGTGTTCAAAATGCACCATTCAAAGCCACATCATCAATTCTCAAACCTTTCTGACTTCATTTGTTATTTTTCATGCATTTACTGATTTTTTGAGCTATATGGCCCTGAAAATGAAAAGCTCTACAAATGAACTCTCAAAAGGTTGAAAGTTGGCAGGGTATCATCATTTCACCCACATAGAATGTGATTAGAAGTTGAGAGGGTTACGGCGAAACATGGATGCACTTCGTGTACAAAACGAACAATCTCTTTCGAAGTATCTGGCTTTCATACGGAAACTCGTGTGTTACAAAGGATCTCATTTTTTTGAGCTATATGACACTGAAAATGAAAAGCTACAAATGAACTCTGAAAAGGTTGAAAGATGGCACGGTATCATCATTTCACCCACATAGAATGTGCTAAAAAGTTGAGAGGGTTACGGCAAAAAATGGATGCACTTCATGTAAAAAACGGACAATCTCTTTCGAAGTATCCCGGTTTTATACGGAAACTCGTTTGTTACATAGGGATTTGTTTTTTTTAACTTATTTGAACTCGAGACTTTGTGTGTGTTCAAAATGCACCATTCAAAGCCACATCATCAATTTTAAACCCTTTCTGTGTTCATTTGTTACTTTTCATACATTTACTTATTTTTTCAGCTATATGACCCTGGAAATGAAAAGCACTACAATTGCACTCTGAAAAGGTTGAAAGTTGGCATGGTATCATCATTTCAGCCACATAGAATGTGCTGAAAAGTTGAGAGGGCTACGACAAAAACTGGATGCACTTCGTCTACAAAACGGGCAATCTCTTTCGAAGTATCACGGTTTCATACGGAAACTCGTTTGTTACAAAGGGATTTCAATTTTTTGAAATTACTTGAACTCGAGACTTTTTGTGTGTTCAAAATGCACCATTCAAAGCCGCATCACCAATTCTCAAACCTTTCTGACTTCATTTGTTATTTTTCATGCATTTACTGATTTTTTTGAGCTATATGACCCTGAAAATGAAAAGCCCTACAATGAACTCTCAAAAGGTTGAAAGTTGGCATGGTATCATCATTTCACCCACATAGAATGTGCTAATAAGTTGAGAGGGTTACGGCAAAACATGGATGCACTTCGTGTACAAAACGAACAATCTCTTTCGAAGTATCAGGTTTTCATACGGAAACTGGTGTGTTACAAAGGGATTTCAATTTTTTGAAATTACTTGAACTCGAGACTTTTTGTGTGTTCAAAATGCACCATTCAAAGCCACATCATCAATTCTCAAACCTTTCTGACTTCATTTGTTATTTTTCATGCATTTACTGGTTTTTTGAGCTATATGACCCTGAAAATGAAAACCTCTACAAATGAACTCTCAAAAGGTTGAAAGTTGGCAGGGTATCATCATTTCACCCACATAGAATGTGCTAAAAAGTTGAGAGGGTTACGGCGAAACATGGATGCACTTCGTGTACAAAACGAACAATCTCTTTCGAAGTATCTGGCTTTCATACGGAAACTCGTGTGTTACAAAGGATCTCATTTTTTTGAGCTATATGACACTGAAAATGAAAAGCACTACAAATGAACTCTGAAAAGGTTGAAAGATGGCACGGTATCATCATTTCACCCACATAGAATGTGCTAAAAAGTTGAGAGGGTTACGGCAAAAAATGGATGCACTTCATGTAAAAAACGGACAATCTCTTTCGAAGAATCCCGGTTTTATATGGAAACTCGTTTGTTACATAGGGATTTGTTTTTTTTAACTTATTTGAACTCCAGACTTTGTGTGTGTTCAAAATGCACCATTCAAAGCCACATCATCAATTTTAAACCCTTTCTGTGTTCATTTGTTACTTTTCATACATTTACTTATTTTTTCAGCTATATGACCCTGGAAATGAAAAGCACTACAATTGCACTCTGAAAAGGTTGAAAGTTGCCATGGTATCATCATTTCAGCCACATAGAATGTGCTGAAAAGTTGAGAGGGCTACGACAAAAACTGGATGCACTTCGTCTACAAAACGGGCAATCTCTTTCGAAGTATCAGGGTTTCATACGGAAACTCGTTTGTTACAAAGGGATTTCAATTTTTTGAAATTACTTGAACTCGAGACTTTTTGTGTGTTCAAAATGCACCATTCAAAGCCGCATCACCAATTCTCAAACCTTTCTGACTTCATTTGTTATTTTTCATGCATTTACTGATTTTTTTGAGCTATATGACCCTGAAAATGAAAAGCCCTACAATGAACTCTCAAAAGGTTGAAAGTTGGCATGGTATCATCATTTCACCCACATAGAATGTGCTAATAAGTTGAGAGGGTTACGGCAAAACATGGATGCACTTCGTGTACAAAACGAACAATCTCTTTCGAAGTATCAGGTTTTCATACGGAAACTGGTGTGTTACAAAGGGATTTCATTTTTTTCAATTTACTTGAACTCGAGACTTTTCGTGTGTTCAAAATGCACCATTCAAAGCCACATCATCAATTCTCAAACCTTTCTGACTTCATTTGTTATTTTTCATGCATTTACTGATTTTTTGAGCTATATGGCCCTGAAAATGAAAAGCTCTACAAATGAACTCTCAAAAGGTTGAAAGTTGGCAGGGTATCATCATTTCACCCACATAGAATGTGATAAAAAGTTGAGAGGGTTACGGCGAAACATGGATGCACTTCGTGTACAAAACGAACAATCTCTTTCGAAGTATCTGGCTTTCATACGGAAACTCGTGTGTTACAAAGGATCTCATTTTTTTGAGCTATATGACACTGAAAATGAAAAGCTACAAATGAACTCTGAAAAAGTTGAAAGATGGCACGGTATCATCATTTCACCCACATAGAATGTGCTAAAAAGTTGAGAGGGTTACGGCAAAAAATGGATGCACTTCATGTAAAAAACGGACAATCTCTTTCGAAGTATCCCGGTTTTATACGGAAACTCGTTTGTTACATACGGATTTGCTTTTTTTAACTTATTTGAACTCCAGACTTTGTGTGTGTTCAAAATGCACCATTCAAAGCCACATCATCAATTTTAAACCCTTTCTGTGTTCATTTGTTACTTTTCATACATTTACTTATTTTTTTAGCTATATGACCCTGGAAATGAAAAGCACTACAATTGCACTCTGAAAAGGTTGAAAGTTGCCATGGTATCATCATTTCAGCCACATAGAATGTGCTGAAAAGTTGAGAGGGCTACGACAAAAACTGGATGCACTTCGTCTACAAAACGGGCAATCTCTTTTGAAGTATCAGGGTTTCATAGGGAAACTCGTTTGTTACAAAGGGATTTCAATTTTTTGAAATTACTTGAACTCGAGACTTTTTGTGTGTTCAAAATGCACCATTCAAAGCCGCATCACCAATTCTCAAACCTTTCTGACTTCATTTGTTATTTTTCATGCATTTACTGATTTTTTTGAGCTATATGACCCTGAAAATGAAAAGCCCTACAATGAACTCTCAAAAGGTTGAAAGTTGGCATGGTATCATCATTTCACCCACATAGAATGTGCTAATAAGTTGAGAGGGTTACGGCAAAACATGGATGCACTTCGTGTACAAAACGAACAATCTCTTTCGAAGTATCAGGTTTTCATACGGAAACTGGTGTGTTACAAAGGGATTTCATTTTTTTCAAATTACTTGAACTCGAGACTTTTTGTGTGTT
>NW_025228294.1:52529-64413 GCF_018294505.1 Triticum aestivum | reverse complement strand
AGGTTTTCATACGGAAACTGGTGTGTTACAAAGGGATTTCATTTTTTTCAAATTACTTGAACTCGAGACTTTTCGTGTGTTCAAAATGCACCATTCAAAGCCACATCATCAATTCTCAAACCTTTCTGACTTCATTTGTTATTTTTCATGCATTTACTGATTTTTTGAGCTATATGGCCCTGAAAATGAAAAGCTCTACAAATGAACTCTCAAAAGGTTGAAAGTTGGCAGGGTATCATCATTTCACCCACATAGAATGTGATAAAAAGTTGAGAGGGTTACGGCGAAACATGGATGCACTTCGTGTACAAAACGAACAATCTCTTTCGAAGTATCTGGCTTTCATACGGAAACTCGTGTGTTACAAAGGATCTCATTTTTTTGAGCTATATGACACTGAAAATGAAAAGCACTACAAATGAACTCTGAAAAGCTTGAAAGATGGCACGGTATCATCATTTCACCCACATAGAATGTGCTAAAAAGTTGAGAGGGTTACGGCAAAAAATGGATGCACTTCATGTAAAAAACGGACAATCTCTTTCGAAGTATCCCGGTTTTATACGGAAACTCGTTTGTTACATACGGATTTGCTTTTTTTAACTTATTTGAACTCCAGACTTTGTGTGTGTTCAAAATGCACCATTCAAAGCCACATCATCAATTTTAAACCCTTTCTGTGTTCATTTGTTACTTTTCATACATTTACTTATTTTTTTAGCTATATGACCCTGGAAACGAAAAGCACTACAATTGCACTCTGAAAAGGTTGAAAGTTGCCATGGTATCATCATTTCAGCCACATAGAATGTGCTGAAAAGTTGAGAGGGCTACGACAAAAACTGGACGCACTTCGTCTACAAAACGGGCAATCTCTTTCGAAGTATCAGGGTTTCATACGGAAACTCGTTTGTTACAAAGGGATTTCAATTTTTTGAAATTACTTGAACTCGAGACTTTTTGTGTGTTCAAAATGCACCATTCAAAGCCGCATCACCAATTCTCAAACCTTTCTGACTTCATTTGTTATTTTTCATGCATTTACTGATTTTTTTGAGCTATATGACCCTGAAAATGAAAAGCCCTACAATGAACTCTCAAAAGGTTGAAAGTTGGCATGGTATCATCATTTCACCCACATAGAATGTGCTAATAAGTTGAGAGGGTTACGGCAAAACATGGATGCACTTCGTGTACAAAACGAACAATCTCTTTCGAAGTATCAGGTTTTCATACGGAAACTGGTGTGTTACAAAGGGATTTCATTTTTTTCAAATTACTTGAACTCGAGACTTTTTGTGTGTTCAAAATGCACCATTCAAAGCCACATCATCAATTCTCAAACCTTTCTGACTTCATTTGTTATTTTTCATGCATTTACTGATTTTTTGAGCTATATGGCCCTGAAAATGAAAAGCTATACAAATGAACTCTCAAAAGGTTGAAAGTTGGCAGGGTATCATCATTTCACCCACATAGAATGTGATAAAAAGTTGAGAGGGTTACGGCGAAACATGGATGCACTTCGTGTACAAAACGAACAATCTCTTTCGAAGTATCTGGCTTTCATACGGAAACTTGTGTGTTACAAAGGATCTCATTTTTTTGAGCTATATGACACTGAAAATGAAAAGCACTACAAATGAACTCTGAAAAGGTTGAAAGATGCCACGGTATCATCATTTCACCCACATAGAATGTGCTAAAAAGTTGAGAGGGTTACGGCAAAAAATGGATGCACTTCATGTAAAAACGGACAATCTCTTTCGAAGTATCCCGGTTTTATACGGAAACTCGTTTGTTACATAGGGATTTGTTTTTTTTAACTTATTTGAACTCCAGACTTTGTGTGTGTTCAAAATGCACCATTCAAAGCCACATCATCAATTTTAAACCCTTTCTGTGTTCATTTGTTACTTTTCATACATTTACTTAATTTTTTAGCTATATGACCCTGGAAATGAAAAGCACTACAATTGCACTCTGAAAAGGTTGAAAGTTGGCATGGTATCATCATTTCAGCCACATAGAATGTGTTGAAAAGTTGAGAGGGCTACGACAAAAACAGGATGCACTTCGTCTACAAAACGGGCAATCTCTTTCGAAGTATCAGGGTTTCATACGGAAACTCGTTTGTTACAAAGGGATTTCAATTTTTTGAAATTACTTGAACTCGAGACTTTTTGTGTGTTCAAAATGCACCATTCAAAGCCGCATCACAAATTCTCAAACCTTTCTGACTTCATTTGTTATTTTTCATGCATTTACTGATTTTTTTGAGCTATATGACCCTGAAAATGAAAAGCCCTACAATGAACTCTCAAAAGGTTGAAAGTTGGCATGGTATCATCATTTCACCCACATAGAATGTGCTAATAAGTTGAGAGGGTTACGGCAAAACATGGATGCACTTCGTGTACAAAACGAACAATCTCTTTCGAAGTATCAGGTTTTCATACGGAAACTGGTGTGTTACAAAGGGATTTCATTTTTTTCAAATTACTTGAACTCGAGACTTTTTGTGTGTTCAAAATGCACCATTCAAAGCCACATCATCAATTCTCAAACCTTTCTGACTTCATTTGTTATTTTTCATGCCTTTACTGATTTTTTGAGCTATATGGCCCTGAAAATGAAAAGCTCTACAAATGAACTCTCAAAAGGTTGAAAGTTGGCAGGGTATCATCATTTCACCCACATAGAATGTGATAAAAAGTTGAGAGGGTTACGGCGAAACATGGATGCACTTCGTGTACAAAACGAACAATCTCTTTCGAAGTATCTGGCTTTCATACGGAAACTCGTGTGTTACAAAGGATCTCATTTTTTTGAGCTATATGACACTGAAAATGAAAAGCACTACAAATGAACTCTGAAAAGGTTGAAAGATGGCACGGTATCATCATTTCACCCACATAGAATGTGCTAAAAAGTTGAGAGGGTTACGGCAAAAAATGGATGCACTTCATGTAAAAAACGGACAATCTCTTTCGAAGTATCCCGGTTTTATACGGAAACTCGTTTGTTACATAGGGATTTGTTTTTTTTAACTTATTTGAACTCGAGACTTTGTGTGTGTTCAAAATGCACCATTCAAAGCCACATCATCAATTTTAAACCCTTTCTGTGTTCATTTGTTACTTTTCATACATTTACTTATTTTTTCAGCTATATGACCCTGGAAATGAAAAGCACTACAATTGCACTCTGAAAAGGTTGAAAGTTGGCATTGTATCATCATTTCAGCCACATAGAATGTGCTGAAAAGTTGAGAGGGCTACGACAAAAACTGGATGCACTTCGTCTACAAAACGGGCAATCTCTTTCGAAGTATCAGGGTTTCATACGGAAACTCGTTTGTTACAAAGGGATTTCAATTTTTTGAAATTACTTGAACTCGAGACTTTTTGTGTGTTCAAAATGCACCATTCAAAGCCGCATCACCAATTCTCAAACCTTTCTGACTTCATTTGTTATTTTTCATGCATTTACTGATTTTTTTGAGCTATATGACCCTGAAAATGAAAAGCCCTACAATGAACTCTCAAAAGGTTGAAAGTTGGCATGGTATCATCATTTCACCCACATAGAATGTACTAATAAGTTGAGAGGGTTACGGCAAAACATGGATGCACTTCGTGTACAAAACGAACAATCTCTTTCGAAGTATCAGGTTTTCATACGGAAACTGGTGTGTTACAAAGGGATTTCATTTTTTTCAATTTACTTGAACTCGAGACTTTTCGTGTGTTCAAAATGCACCATTCAAAGCCACATCATCAATTCTCAAACCTTTCTGACTTCATTTGTTATTTTTCATGCATTTACTGATTTTTTGAGCTATATGGCCCTGAAAATGAAAAGCTCTACAAATGAACTCTCAAAAGGTTGAAAGTTGGCAGGGTATCATCATTTCACCCACATAGAATGTGATAAAAAGTTGAGAGGGTTACGGCGAAACATGGATGCACTTCGTGTACAAAACGAACAATCTCTTTCGAAGTATCTGGCTTTCATACGGAAACTCGTGTGTTACAAAGGATCTCATTTTTTTGAGCTATATGACACTGAAAATGAAAAGCACTACAAATGAACTCTGAAAAGGTTGAAAGATGGCACGGTATCATCATTTCACCCACATAGAATGTGCTAAAAAGTTGAGAGGGTTACGGCAAAAAATGGATGCACTTCATGTAAAAAACGGACAATCTCTTTCGAAGTATCCCGGTTTTATACGGAAACTCGTTGGTTACATAGGGATTTGTTTTTCTTAACTTATTTGAACTCCAGACTTTGTGTGTGTTCAAAATGCACCATTCAAAGCCGCATCATCAATTTTAAACCCTTTCTGTGTTCATTTGTTACTTTTCATACATTTACTTATTTTTTTAGCTATATTACCCTGGAAATGAAAAGCACTACAATTGCACTCTGAAAAGGTTGAAAGTTGGCATGGTATCATCATTTCAGCCACATAGAATGTGCTGAAAAGTTGAGAGGGCTACGACAAAAACTGGATGCACTTCGTCTACAAAACGGGCAATCTCTTTCGAAGTATCAGGGTTTCATACGGAAACTCGTTTGTTACAAAGGGATTTCCTTTTTTTGAAATTACTTGAACTCGAGACTTTTTGTGTGTTCAAAATGCACCATTCAAAGCCGCATCACCAATTCTCAAACCTTTCTGACTTCATTTGTTATTTTTCATGCATTTACTGATTTTTTTGAGCTATATGACCCTGAAAATGAAAAGCCCTACAATGAACTCTCAAAAGGTTGAAAGTTGGCATGGTATCATCATTTCACCCACATAGAATGTGCTAATAAGTTGAGAGGGTTACGGCAAAACATGGATGCACTTCGTGTACAAAACGAACAATCTCTTTCGAAGTATCAGGTTTTCATACGGAAACTGGTGTGTTACAAGGGGATTTCATTTTTTTCAAATTACTTGAACTCGAGACTTTTTGTGTGTTCAAAATGCACCATTCAAAGCCACATCATCAATTCTCAAACCTTTCTGACTTCATTTGTTATTTTTCATGCATTTACTGATTTTTTGAGCTATATGGCCCTGAAAATGAAAAGCTCTACAAATGAACTCTCAAAAGGTTGAAAGTTGGCAGGGTATCATCATTTCACCCACATAGAATGTGATAAAAAGTTGAGAGTGTTACGGCGAAACATGGATGCACTTCGTGTACAAAACGAACAATCTCTTTCGAAGTATCTGGCTTTCATACGGAAACTTGTGTGTTACAAAGGATCTCATTTTTTTGAGCTATATGACACTGAAAATGAAAAGCACTACAAATGAACTCTGAAAAGGTTGAAAGATGGCACGGTATCATCATTTCACCCACATAGAATGTGCTAAAAAGTTGAGAGGGTTACGGCAAAAAATGGATGCCTTTCATGTAAAAACGGACAATCTCTTTCGAAGTATCCCGGTTTTATACGGAAACTCGTTTGTTACATAGGGATTTGTTTTTTTAACTTATTTGAACTCCAGACTTTGTGTGTGTTCAAAATGCACCATTCAAAGCCGCATCATCAATTTTAAACCCTTTCTGTGTTCATTTGTTACTTTTCATACATTTACTTAAATTTTTAGCTATATGACCCTGGAAATGAAAAGCACTACAATTGCACTCTGAAAAGGTTGAAAGTTGGCATGGTATCATCATTTCAGCCACATAGAATGTGCTGAAAAGTTGAGAGGGCTACGACAAAAACTGGATGCACTTCGTCTACAAAACGGGCAATCTCTTTCGAAGTATCAGGGTTTCATACGGAAACTCGTTTGTTACAAAGGGATTTCAATTTTTTGAAATTACTTGAACTCGAGACTTTTTGTGTGTTCAAAATGCACCATTCAAAGCCGCATCACCAATTCTCAAACCTTTCTGACTTCATTTGTTATTTTTCATGCATTTACTGATTTTTTTGAGCTATATGACCCTGAAAATGAAAAGCCCTACAATGAACTCTCAAAAGGTTGAAAGTTGGCATGGTATCATCATTTCACCCACATAGAATGTGCTAATAAGTTGAGAGGGTTACGGCAAAACATGGATGCACTTCGTGTACAAAACGAACAATCTCTTTCGAAGTATCAGGTTTTCATACGGAAACTGGTGTGTTACAAAGGGATTTCATTTTTTTCAAATTACTTGAACTCGAGACTTTTTGTGTGTTCAAAATGCACCATTCAAAGCCACATCATCAATTCTCAAACCTTTCTGACTTCATTTGTTATTTTTCATGCATTTACTGATTTTTTGAGCTATATGGCCCTGAAAATGAAAAGCTCTACAAATGAACTCTCAAAAGGTTGAAAGTTGGCAGGGTATCATCATTTCACCCACATAGAATGTGATAAAAAGTTGAGAGGGTTACGGCGAAACATGGATGCACTTCGTGTACAAAACGAACAATCTCTTTCGAAGTATCTGGCTTTCATACGGAAACTCATGTGTTACAAAGGATCTCATTTTTTTGAGCTATATGACACTGAAAATGAAAAGCACTACAAATGAACTCTGAAAAGGTTGAAAGATGGCACGGTATCATCATTTCACCCACATAGAATGTGCTAAAAAGTTGAGAGGGTTACGGCAAAAAATGGATGCCTTTCATGTAAAAAACGGACAATCTCTTTCGAAGTATCCCGGTTTTATACGGAAACTCGTTTGTTACATAGGGATTTGTTTTTTTTAACTTATTTGAACTCCAGACTTTGTGTGTGTTCAAAATGCACCATTCAAAGCCACATCATCAATTTTAAACCCTTTGTGTGTTCATTTGTTACTTTTCATACATTTACTTAAATTTTTAGCTATATGACCCTGGAAATGAAAAGCACTACAATTGCACTCTGAAAAGGTTGAAAGTTGGCATGGTATCATCATTTCAGGCACATAGAATGTGCTGAAAAGTTGAGAGGGCTACGACAAAAACTGGATGCACTTCGTCTACAAAACGGGCAATCTCTTTCGAAGTATCAGGGTTTCATACGGAAACTCGTTTGTTACAAAGGGATTTCAATTTTTTGAAATTACTTGAACTCGAGACTTTTTGTGTGTTCAAAATGCACCATTCAAAGCCGCATCACCAATTCTCAAACCTTTCTGACTTCATTTGTTATTTTTCATGCATTTACTGATTTTTTTGAGCTATATGACCCTGAAAATGAAAAGCCCTACAATGAACTCTCAAAAGGTTGAAAGTTGGCATGGTATCATCATTTCACCCACATAGAATGTGCTAATAAGTTGAGAGGGTTACGGCAAAACATGGATGCACTTCGTGTACAAAACGAACAATCTCTTTCGAAGTATCAGGTTTTCATACGGAAACTGGTGTGTTACAAGGGGATTTCATTTTTTTCAAATTACTTGAACTCGAGACTTTTTGTGTGTTCAAAATGCACCATTCAAAGCCACATCATCAATTCTCAAACCTTTCTGACTTCATTTGTTATTTTTCATGCATTTACTGATTTTTTGAGCTATATGGCCCTGAAAATGAAAAGCTCTACAAATGAACTCTCAAAAGGTTGAAAGTTGGCAGGGTATCATCATTTCACCCACATAGAATATGATAAAAAGTTGAGAGTGTTACGGCGAAACATGGATGCACTTCGTGTACAAAACGAACAATCTCTTTCGAAGTATCTGGCTTTCATACGGAAACATGTGTGTTACAAAGGATCTCATTTTTTTGAGCTATATGACACTGAAAATGAAAAGCACTACAAATGAACTCTGAAAAGGTTGAAAGATGGCACGGTATCATCATTTCACCCACATAGAATGTGCTAAAAAGTTGAGAGGGTTACGGCAAAAAATGGATGCCTTTCATGTAAAAACGGACAATCTCTTTCGAAGTATCCCGGTTTTATACGGAAACTCGTTTGTTACATAGGGATTTGTTTTTTTAACTTATTTGAACTCCAGACTTTGTGTGTGTTCAAAATGCACCATTCAAAGCCACATCATCAATTTTAAACCCTTTCGGTGTTCATTTGTTACTTTTCATACATTTACTTAAATTTTTAGCTATATGACCCTGGAAATGAAAAGCACTACAATTGCACTCTGAAAAGGTTGAAAGTTGGCATGGTATCATCATTTCAGCCACATAGAATGTGCTGAAAAGTTGAGAGGGCTACGACAAAAACTGGATGCACTTCGTCTACAAAACGGGCAATCTCTTTCGAAGTATCAGGGTTTCATACGGAAACTCGTTTGTTACAAAGGGATTTCAATTTTTTGAAATTACTTGAACTCGAGACTTTTTGTGTGTTCAAAATGCACCATTCAAAGCCGCATCACCAATTCTCAAACCTTTCTGACTTCATTTGTTATTTTTCATGCATTTACTGATTTTTTTGAGCTATATGACCCTGAAAATGAAAAGCCCTACAATGAACTCTCAAAAGGTTGAAAGTTGGCATGGTATCATCATTTCACCCACATAGAATGTGCTAATAAGTTGAGAGGGTTACGGCAAAACATGGATGCACTTCGTGTACAAAACGAACAATCTCTTTCGAAGTATCAGGTTTTCATACGGAAACTGGTGTGTTACAAAGGGATTTCATTTTTTTCAAATTACTTGAACTCGAGACTTTTTGTGTGTTCAAAATGCACCATTCAAAGCCACATCATCAATTCTCAAACCTTTCTGACTTCATTTGTTATTTTTCATGCATTTACTGATTTTTTGAGCTATATGGCCCTGAAAATGAAAAGCTCTACAAATGAACTCTCAAAAGGTTGAAAGTTGGCAGGGTATCATCATTTCACCCACATAGAATGTGATAAAAAGTTGAGAGGGTTACGGCGAAACATGGATGCACTTCGTGTACAAAACGAACAATCTCTTTCGAAGTATCTGGCTTTCATACGGAAACTCGTCTGTTACAAAGGATCTCATTTTTTTGAGCTATATGACACTAAAAATGAAAAGCACTAAAAATGAACTCTGAAAAGGTTGAAAGATGGCACGGTATCATCATTTCACCCACATAGAATGTGCTAAAAAGTTGAGAGGGTTACGGCAAAAAATGGATGCACTTCATGTAAAAAACGGACAATCTCTTTCGAAGTATCCCGGTTTTATACGGAAACTCGTTGGTTACATAGGGATTTGTTTTTCTTAACTTATTTGAACTCCAGACTTTGTGTGTGTTCAAAATGCACCATTCAAAGCCGCATCATCAATTTTAAACCCTTTCTGTGTTCATTTGTTACTTTTCATACATTTACTTATTTTTTTAGCTATATTACCCTGGAAATGAAAAGCACTACAATTGCACTCTGAAAAGGTTGAAAGTTGGCATGGTATCATCATTTCAGCCACATAGAATGTGCTGAAAAGTTGAGAGGGCTACGACAAAAACTGGATGCACTTCGTCTACAAAACGGGCAATCTCTTTCGAAGTATCAGGGTTTCATACGGAAACTCGTTTGTTACAAAGGGATTTCAATTTTTTGAAATTACTTGAACTTGAGGCTTTTTGTGTGTTCAAAATGCACCATTCAAAGCCGCATCATCAATTCTCAAACCTTTTTGACTTCATTTGTTATTTTTCATGCATTTACTGATTTTTTGAGCTATATGACCCTGAAAATGAAAAGCTCTACAAATGAACTCTCAAAAGGTTGAAAGTTGGCAGGGTATCATCATTTCACCCACATAGAATGTGATAAAAAGTTGAGAGGGTTACGGCGAAACATGGATGCACTTCGTGTACAAAACGAACAATCTCTTTCGAAGTATCTGGCTTTCATACGGAAACTCGTGTGTTACAAAGGATCTCATTTTTTTGAGCTATATGACACTGAAAATGAAATGCACTAAAAATGAACTCTGAAAAGGTTGAAAGATGGCACGGTATCATCATTTCACCCACATAGAATGTGCTAAAAAGTTGAGAGGGTTACGGCAGAAAATGGATGCACTTCATGTAAAAAACGGACAATCTCTTTCGAAGTATCCCGGTTTTATACGGAAACTCGTTTGTTACATAGGGATTTGTTTTTTTAACTTATTTGAACTCCAGACTTTGTGTGTGTTCAAAATGCACCATTCAAAGCCACATCATCAATTTTAAACCCTTTCTGTGTTCATTTGTTACTTTTCATACATTTACTTATTTTTTAGCTATATGACCCTGGAAATGAAAAGCACTACAATTGCACTCTGAAAAGGTTGAAAGTTGGCATGGTATCATCATTTCAGCCACATAGAATGTGCTGAAAAGTTGAGAGGGCTACGACAAAAACTGGATGCACTTCGTCTACAAAACGGGCAATCTCTTTCGAAGTATCAGGGTTTCATACGGAAACTCGTTTGTTACAAAGGGATTTCAATTTTTTGAAATTACTTGAACTTGAGGCTTTCTGTGTGTTCAAAATGCACCATTCAAAGCCGCATCATCAATTCACAAACCTTTCTGACTTCATTTGTTATTTTTCATGCATTTACTGATTTTTTGAGCTATATGACCCTGAAAATGAAAAGCTCTACAAATGAACTCTCAAAAGGTTGAAAGTTGGCAGGGTATCATCATTTCACCCACATAGAATGTGCTAAAAAGTTGAGAGGGATACGGCAAAACATGGATGCACTTCGTGTACAAAACGAACAATCTCTTTCGAAGTATCGGGCTTTCATACGGAAACTCGTGTGTTACAAAGGGATTTCATTTTTTTGAAATTACTTGAACTCGAGACTTTTTGTGTGTTCAAAATGCACCATTCAAACCCACATCATCAATTCTCAAACCTTTCTGACTTCATTTGTTATTTTTCATGCATTTACTGATTTTTTGAGCTATATGACCTTGAAAATGAAAAGCTCTACAAATGAACTCTCAATAGGTTGAAAGTTCGCAGGGTATCATCATTTCACCCACATAGAATGTGCTAAAAAGTTGAGAGGGTTACGGCAAAACATCGATGCACTTCGTGTACAAAACGAACAATCTCTTTCGAAGTATCTGGCTTTCATACGGAAACTCGTGTGTTACAAAGGATCTCATTTTTTTGAGCTATATGACACTGAAAATGAAAAGCACTACAAATGAACTCTCAAAAGGTTGAAAGATGGCACGGTATCATCATTTCACCCACATAGAATGTGCTAAAAAGTTGAGAGGGTTACGGCAAAAAATGGATGCACTTCATGTAAAAAACGGACAATCTCTTTCGAAGTATCCCGGTTTTATACGGAAACTCGTTTGTTACATAGGGATTTGTTTTTTTAACTTATTTGAACTCCAGACTTTGTGTGTGTTCAAAATGCACCATTCAAAGCCACATCATCAATTTTAAACCCTTTCTGTGTTCATTTGTTACTTTTCATACATTTACTTAAATTTTTAGCTATATGACCCTGGAAATGAAAAGCACTACAATTGCACTCTGAAAAGGTTGAAAGTTGGCATGGTATCATCATTTCAGCCACATAGAATGTGCTGAAAAGTTGAGAGGGCTACGACAAAAACTGGATGCACTTCGTCTACAAAATGGGCAATCTCTTTCGAAGTATCAGGGTTTCATACGGAAACTCGTTTGTTACAAAGGGATTTCAATTTTTTGAAATTACTTGAACTCGAGACTTTTTGTGTGTTCAAAATGCACCATTCAAAGCCGCATCACCAATTCTCAAACCTTTCTGACTTCATTTGTTATTTTTCATGCATTTACTGATTTTTTTTTAGCTATATGACCCTGAAAATGAAAAGCCCTACAATGAACTCTCAAAAGGTTGAAAGTTGGCATGGTATCATCATTTCACCCACATAGAATGTGCTAATAAGTTGAGAGGGTTACGGCAAAACATGGATGCACTTCGTGTACAAAACGAACAATCT
>NW_025228294.1:36020-46543 GCF_018294505.1 Triticum aestivum | reverse complement strand
AGGGTTACGGCAAAACATGGATGCACTTCGTGTACAAAACGAACAATCTCTTTTGAAGTATCAGGCTTTCATACGGAAACTCGTGTGTTACAAAGGGATTTCAATTTTTTGAAATTACTTGAACTCGAGACTTTTTGTGTGTTCAAAATGCACCATTCAAAGCCACATCATCAATTCTCAAACCTTTCCGAATTCATTTGTTATTTTTCATGCATTTACTGATTTTTTGAGCTATATGACCCAGAAAATGAAAAGCTCTACAAATGAACTCTCAAAAGGTTGAACGTTGGCAGGGTATCATCATTTCACCCACATAGAATGTGATAAAAAGTTGAGAGGGTTACGGCGAAACATGGATGCACTTCGTGTACAAAACGAACAATCTCTTTCGAAGTATCTGGCTTTCATACGGAAACTCGTGTGTTACAAAGGATCTCATTTTTTTGAGCTATATGACACTGAAAATGAAAAGCACTACAAATGAACTCTGAAAAGGTTGAAAGATGGCACGGTATCATCATTTCACCCACATAGAATGTGCTAAAAAGTTGAGAGGGTTAAGGCAAAAAATGGATGCACTTCATGTAAAAAACGGACAATCTCTTTCGAAGTATCCCGGTTTTATACGGAAACTCGTTTGTTACATAGGGATTTGTTTTTTTAACTTATTTGAACTCCAGACTTTGTGTGTGTTCAAAATGCACCATTCAAAGCCACATCATCAATTTTAAACCCTTTCTGTGTTCATTTGTTACTTTTCATACATTTACTTATTTTTTAGCTATATGACCCTGGAAATGAAAAGCACTACAATTGCACTCTGAAAAGGTTGAAAGTTGGCATGGTATCATCATTTCAGCCACATAGAATGTGCTGAAAAGTTGAGAGGGCTACGACAAAAACTGGATGCACTTCGTCTACAAAACGGGCAATCTCTTTCGAAGTATCAGGGTTTCATACGGAAACTCGTTTGTTACAAAGGGATTTCAATTTTTTGAAATTACTTGAACTTGAGGCTTTTTGTGTGTTCAAAATGCACCATTCAAAGCCGCATCATCAATTCACAAACCTTTCTGACTTCATTTGTTATTTTTCATGCATTTACTGATTTTTTGAGCTATATGACCCTGAAAATGAAAAGCCCTACAATGAACTCTCAAAAGGTTGAAAGTTGGCATGGTATCATCATTTCACCCACATAGAATGTGCTAATAAGTTGAGAGGGTTACGGCAAAACATGGATGCACTTCGTGTACAAAACGAACAATCTCTTTCGAAGTATCAGGTTTTCATACGGAAACTGGTGTGTTACAAAGGGATTTCATTTTTTTCAAATTACTTGAACTCGAGACTTTTTGTGTGTTGAAAATGCACCATTCAAAGCCACATCATCAATTCTCAAACCTTTCTGACTTCATTTGTTATTTTTCATGCATTTACTGATTTTTTGAGCTATATGGCCCTGAAAATGAAAAGCTCTACAAATGAACTCTCAAAAGGTTGAAAGTTGGCAGGGTATCATCATTTCACCCACATAGAATGTGATAAAAAGTTGAGAGGGTTACGGCGAAACATGGATGCACTTCGTGTACAAAACGAACAATCTCTTTCGAAGTATCTGGCTTTCATACGGAAACTCGTGTGTTACAAAGGATCTCATTTTTTTGAGCTATATGACACTGAAAATGAAAAGCACTACAAATGAACTCTGAAAAGGTTGAAAGATGGCACGGTATCATCATTTCACCCACATAGAATGTGCTAAAAAGTTGAGAGGGTTACGGCAAAAAATGGATGCACTTCATGTAAAAAACGGACAATCTCTTTCGAAGTATCCCGGTTTTATACGGAAACTCGTTTGTTACATAGGGATTTGTTTTTTTTTAACTTATTTGAACTCCAGACTTTGTGAGTGTTCAAAATGCACCATTCAAAGCCACATCATCAATTTTAAACCCTTTCTGTGTTCATTTGTTACTTTTCATACATTTACTTATTTTTTTAGCTATATGACCCTGGAAATGAAAAGCACTACAATTGCACTCTGAAAAGGTTGAAAGTTGGCATGGTATCATCATTTCAGCCACATAGAATGTGCTGAAAAGTTGAGAGGGCTACGACAAAAACTGGATGCACTTCGTCTACAAAACGGGCAATCTCTTTCGAATTATCAGGGTTTCATACGGAAACTCGTTTGTTACAAAGGGATTTCAATTTTTTGAAATTACTTGAACTCGAGACTTTTTGTGTGTTCAAAATGCACCATTCAAAGCCGCATCACCAATTCTCAAACCTTTCTGACTTCATTTGTTATTTTTCATGCATTTACTGATTTTTTTGAGCTATATGACCCTGAAAATGAAAAGCCCTACAATGAACTCTCAAAAGGTTGAAAGTTGGCATGGTATCATCATTTCACCCACATAGAATGTGCTAATAAGTTGAGAGGGTTACGGCAAAACATGGATGCACTTCGTGTACAAAACGAACAATCTCTTTCGAAGTATCAGGTTTTCATACGGAAACTGGTGTGTTACAAAGGGATTTCATTTTTTTCAAATTACTTGAACTCGAGACTTTTTGTGTGTTCAAAATGCACCATTCAAAGCCACATCATCAATTCTCAAACCTTTCTGACTTCATTTGTTATTTTTCATGCATTTACTGATTTTTTGAGCTATATGGCCCTGAAAATGAAAAGCTCTACAAATGAACTCTCAAAAGGTTGAAAGTTGGCAGGGTATCATCATTTCACCCACATAGAATGTGATAAAAAGTTGAGAGGGTTACGGCGAAACATGGATGCACTTCGTGTACAAAACGAACAATCTCTTTCGAAGTATCTGGCTTTCATACGGAAACTCGTCTGTTACAAAGGATCTCATTTTTTTGAGCTATATGACACTAAAAATGAAAAGCACTAAAAATGAACTCTGAAAAGGTTGAAAGATGGCACGGTATCATCATTTCACCCACATAGAATGTGCTAAAAAGTTGAGAGGGTTACGGCAAAAAATGGATGCACTTCATGTAAAAAACGGACAATCTCTTTCGAAGTATCCCGGTTTTATACGGAAACTCGTTGGTTACATAGGGATTTGTTTTTCTTAACTTATTTGAACTCCAGACTTTGTGTGTGTTCAAAATGCACCATTCAAAGCCGCATCATCAATTTTAAACCCTTTCTGTGTTCATTTGTTACTTTTCATACATTTACTTATTTTTTTAGCTATATTACCCTGGAAATGAAAAGCACTACAATTGCACTCTGAAAAGGTTGAAAGTTGGCATGGTATCATCATTTCAGCCACATAGAATGTGCTGAAAAGTTGAGAGGGCTACGACAAAAACTGGATGCACTTCGTCTACAAAACGGGCAATCTCTTTCGAAGTATCAGGGTTTCATACGGAAACTCGTTTGTTACAAAGGGATTTCAATTTTTTGAAATTACTTGAACTCGAGACTTTTTGTGTGTTCAAAATGCACCATTCAAAGCCGCATCACCAATTCTCAAACCTTTCTGACTTCATTTGTTATTTTTCATGCATTTACTGATTTTTTTGAGCTATATGACCCTGAAAATGAAAAGCCCTACAATGAACTCTCAAAAGGTTGAAAGTTGGCATGGTATCATCATTTCACCCACATAGAATGTGCTAATAAGTTGAGAGGGTTACGGCAAAACATGGATGCACTTCGTGTACAAAACGAACAATCTCTTTCGAAGTATCAGGTTTTCATACGGAAACTGGTGTGTTACAAGGGGATTTCATTTTTTTCAAATTACTTGAACTCGAGACTTTTTGTGTGTTCAAAATGCACCATTCAAAGCCACATCATCAATTCTCAAACCTTTCTGACTTCATTTGTTATTTTTCATGCATTTACTGATTTTTTGAGCTATATGGCCCTGAAAATGAAAAGCTCTACAAATGAACTCTCAAAAGGTTGAAAGTTGGCAGGGTATCATCATTTCACCCACATAGAATATGATAAAAAGTTGAGAGTGTTACGGCGAAACATGGATGCACTTCGTGTACAAAACGAACAATCTCTTTCGAAGTATCTGGCTTTCATACGGAAACATGTGTGTTACAAAGGATCTCATTTTTTTGAGCTATATGACACTGAAAATGAAAAGCACTACAAATGAACTCTGAAAAGGTTGAAAGATGGCACGGTATCATCATTTCACCCACATAGAATGTGCTAAAAAGTTGAGAGGGTTACGGCAAAAAATGGATGCCTTTCATGTAAAAACGGACAATCTCTTTCGAAGTATCCCGGTTTTATACGGAAACTCGTTTGTTACATAGGGATTTGTTTTTTTAACTTATTTGAACTCCAGACTTTGTGTGTGTTCAAAATGCACCATTCAAAGCCACATCATCAATTTTAAACCCTTTCGGTGTTCATTTGTTACTTTTCATACATTTACTTAAATTTTTAGCTATATGACCCTGGAAATGAAAAGCACTACAATTGCACTCTGAAAAGGTTGAAAGTTGGCATGGTATCATCATTTCAGCCACATAGAATGTGCTGAAAAGTTGAGAGGGCTACGACAAAAACTGGATGCACTTCGTCTACAAAACGGGCAATCTCTTTCGAAGTATCAGGGTTTCATACGGAAACTCGTTTGTTACAAAGGGATTTCAATTTTTTGAAATTACTTGAACTCGAGACTTTTTGTGTGTTCAAAATGCACCATTCAAAGCCGCATCACCAATTCTCAAACCTTTCTGACTTCATTTGTTATTTTTCATGCATTAACTGATTTTTTTGAGCTATATGACCCTGAAAATGAAAAGCCCTACAATGAACTCTCAAAAGGTTGAAAGTTGGCATGGTATCATCATTTCACCCACATAGAATGTGCTAATAAGTTGAGAGGGTTACGGCAAAACATGGATGCACTTCGTGTACAAAACGAACAATCTCTTTCGAAGTATCAGGTTTTCATACGGAAACTGGTGTGTTACAAAGGGATTTCATTTTTTTCAAATTACTTGAACTCGAGACTTTTTGTGTGTTCAAAATGCACCATTCAAAGCCACATCATAAATTCTCAAACCTTTCTGACTTCATTTGTTATTTTTCATGCATTTACTGATTTTTTGAGCTATATGGCCCTGAAAATGAAAAGCTCTACAAATGAACTCTCAAAAGGTTGAAAGTTGGCAGGGTATCATCATTTCACCCACATATAATGTGATAAAAAGTTGAGAGGGTTACGGCGAAACATGGATGCACTTCGTGTACAAAACGAACAATCTCTTTCGAAGTATCTGGCTTTCATACGGAAACTCGTGTGTTACAAAGGATCTCATTTTTTTGAGCTATATGACACTGAAAATGAAAAGCACTACAAATGAACTCTGAAAAGGTTGAAAGATGGCACGGTATCATCATTTCACCCACATAGAATGTGCTAAAAAGTTGAGAGGGTTACGGCAAAAAATGGATGCACTTCATGTAAAAAACGGACAATCTCTTTCGAAGTATCCCGGTTTTATACGGAAACTCGTTTGTTACATAGGGATTTGTTTTTTTTAACTTATTTGAACTCCAGACTTTGTGTGTGTCCAAAATGCACCATTCAAAGCCACGTCATCAATTTTAAACCCTTTCTGTGTTCATTTGGTACTTTTCATGCATTTACTTATTTTTTTAGCTATATGACCCTAGAAATGAAAAGCACTACAATTGAACTCTGAAAAGGTTGAAAGTTGGCATGGTATCATCATTTCACCCACATAGAATGTGCTGAAAAGTTGAGAGGGCTACGACAAAAACTGGATGCACTTCGTCTACAAAACGGGCAATCTCTTTCGAAGTATCAGGGTTTCATACGGAAACTCGTTTGTTACAAAGGGATTTCAATTTTTTGAAATTACTTGAACTCGAGACTTTTTGTGTGTTCAAAATGCACCATTCAAAGCCGCATCATCAATTCTCAAACCTTTCTGACTTCATTTGTTATTTTTCATGCATTTACTGATTTTTTGAGCTATATGACCCTGAAAATGGAAAGCTCTACAAATGAACTCTCAAAAGGTTGAAAGTTGGCAGGGTATCATCATTTCACCCACATATAATGTGATAAAAAGTTGAGTGGGTTACGGCGAAACATGGATGCACTTCGTGTACAAAACGAACAATCTCTTTCGAAGTATCTGGCTTTCATACGGAAACTCGTGTGTTACAAAGGATCTCATTTTTTTGAGCTATATGACACTGAAAATGAAAAGCACTACAAATGAACTCTGAAAAGGTTGAAAGATGGCACGGTATCATCATTTCACCCACATAGAATGTGCTAAAAAGTTGAGAGGGTTACGGCAAAAAATGGATGCACTTCATGTAAAAAACGGACAATCTCTTTCGAAGTATCCCGGTTTTATACGGAAACTCGTTTGTTACATAGGGATTTGTTTTTTTTTAACTTATTTGAACTCCAGACTTTGTGAGTGTTCAAAATGCACCATTCAAAGCCACATCATCAATTTTAAACCCTTTCTGTGTTCATTTGTTACTTTTCATACATTTACTTATTTTTTTAGCTATATGACCCTGGAAATGAAAAGCACTACAATTGCACTCTGAAAAGGTTGAAAGTTGGCATGGTATCATCATTTCAGCCACATAGAATGTGCTGAAAAGTTGAGAGGGCTACGACAAAAACTGGATGCACTTCGTCTACAAAACGGGCAATCTCTTTCGAATTATCAGGGTTTCATACGGAAACTCGTTTGTTACAAAGGGATTTCAATTTTTTGAAATTACTTGAACTCGAGACTTTTTGTGTGTTCAAAATGCACCATTCAAAGCCGCATCACCAATTCTCAAACCTTTCTGACTTCATTTGTTATTTTTCATGCATTTACTGATTTTTTTGAGCTATATGACCCTGAAAATGAAAAGCCCTACAATGAACTCTCAAAAGGTTGAAAGTTGGCATGGTATCATCATTTCACCCACATAGAATGTGCTAATAAGTTGAGAGGGTTACGGCAAAACATGGATGCACTTCGTGTACAAAACGAACAATCTCTTTCGAAGTATCAGGTTTTCATACGGAAACTGGTGTGTTACAAAGGGATTTCATTTTTTTCAAATTACTTGAACTCGAGACTTTTTGTGTGTTCAAAATGCACCATTCAAAGCCACATCATCAATTCTCAAACCTTTCTGACTTCATTTGTTATTTTTCATGCATTTACTGATTTTTTGAGCTATATGGCCCTGAAAATGAAAAGCTCTACAAATGAACTCTCAAAAGGTTGAAAGTTGGCAGGGTATCATCATTTCACCCACATAGAATGTGATAAAAAGTTGAGAGGGTTACGGCGAAACATGGATGCACTTCGTGTACAAAACGAACAATCTCTTTCGAAGTATCTGGCTTTCATACGGAAACTCGTCTGTTACAAAGGATCTCATTTTTTTGAGCTATATGACACTAAAAATGAAAAGCACTAAAAATGAACTCTGAAAAGGTTGAAAGATGGCACGGTATCATCATTTCACCCACATAGAATGTGCTAAAAAGTTGAGAGGGTTACGGCAAAAAATGGATGCACTTCATGTAAAAAACGGACAATCTCTTTCGAAGTATCCCGGTTTTATACGGAAACTCGTTGGTTACATAGGGATTTGTTTTTCTTAACTTATTTGAACTCCAGACTTTGTGTGTGTTCAAAATGCACCATTCAAAGCCGCATCATCAATTTTAAACCCTTTCTGTGTTCATTTGTTACTTTTCATACATTTACTTATTTTTTTAGCTATATTACCCTGGAAATGAAAAGCACTACAATTGCACTCTGAAAAGGTTGAAAGTTGGCATGGTATCATCATTTCAGCCACATAGAATGTGCTGAAAAGTTGAGAGGGCTACGACAAAAACTGGATGCACTTCGTCTACAAAACGGGCAATCTCTTTCGAAGTATCAGGGTTTCATACGGAAACTCGTTTGTTACAAAGGGATTTCAATTTTTTGAAATTACTTGAACTTGAGGCTTTTTGTGTGTTCAAAATGCACCATTCAAAGCCGCATCATCAATTCTCAAACCTTTTTGACTTCATTTGTTATTTTTCATGCATTTACTGATTTTTTGAGCTATATGACCCTGAAAATGAAAAGCTCTACAAATGAACTCTCAAAAGGTTGAAAGTTGGCAGGGTATCATCATTTCACCCACATAGAATGTGATAAAAAGTTGAGAGGGTTACGGCGAAACATGGATGCACTTCGTGTACAAAACGAACAATCTCTTTCGAAGTATCTGGCTTTCATACGGAAACTCGTGTGTTACAAAGGATCTCATTTTTTTGAGCTATATGACACTGAAAATGAAATGCACTAAAAATGAACTCTGAAAAGGTTGAAAGATGGCACGGTATCATCATTTCACCCACATAGAATGTGCTAAAAAGTTGAGAGGGTTACGGCAGAAAATGGATGCACTTCATGTAAAAAACGGACAATCTCTTTCGAAGTATCCCGGTTTTATACGGAAACTCGTTTGTTACATAGGGATTTGTTTTTTTAACTTATTTGAACTCCAGACTTTGTGTGTGTTCAAAATGCACCATTCAAAGCCACATCATCAATTTTAAACCCTTTCTGTGTTCATTTGTTACTTTTCATACATTTACTTATTTTTTAGCTATATGACCCTGGAAATGAAAAGCACTACAATTGCACTCTGAAAAGGTTGAAAGTTGGCATGGTATCATCATTTCAGCCACATAGAATGTGCTGAAAAGTTGAGAGGGCTACGACAAAAACTGGATGCACTTCGTCTACAAAACGGGCAATCTCTTTCGAAGTATCAGGGTTTCATACGGAAACTCGTTTGTTACAAAGGGATTTCAATTTTTTGAAATTACTTGAACTTGAGGCTTTTTGTGTGTTCAAAATGCACCATTCAAAGCCGCATCATCAATTCACAAACCTTTCTGACTTCATTTGTTATTTTTCATGCATTTACTGATTTTTTGAGCTATATGACCCTGAAAATGAAAAGCTCTACAAATGAACTCTCAAAAGGTTGAAAGTTGGCAGGGTATCATCATTTCACCCACATAGAATGTGCTAAAAAGTTGAGAGGGTTACGGCAAAACATGGATGCACTTCGTGTACAAAACGAACAATCTCTTTCGAAGTATCGGGCTTTCATACGGAAACTCGTGTGTTACAAAGGGATTTCATTTTTTTCAAATTACTTGAACTCGAGACTTTTTGTGTGTTCAAAATGCACCATTCAAACCCACATCATCAATTCTCAAACCTTTCTGACTTCATTTGTTATTTTTCATGCATTTACTGATTTTTTGAGCTATATGACCATGAAAATGAAAAGCTCTACAAATGAACTCTCAATAGGTTGAAAGTTCGCAGGGTATCATCATTTCACCCACATAGAATGTGCTAAAAAGTTGAGAGGGTTACGGCAAAACATGGATGCACTTCGTGTACAAAACGAACAATCTCTTTCGAAGTATCTGGCTTTCATACGGAAACTCGTGTGTTACAAAGGATCTCATTTTTTTGAGCTATATGACACTGAAAATGAAAAGCACTACAAATGAACTCTGAAAAGGTTGAAAGATGGCACGGTATCATCATTTCACCCACATAGAATGTGCTAAAAAGTTGAGAGGGTTACGGCAAAAAATGGATGCACTTCATGTAAAAAACGGACAATCTCTTTCGAAGTATCCCGGTTTTATACAGAAACTCGTTTGTTACATAGGGATTTGTTTTTTTAACTTATTTGAATTGCAGACTTTGTGTGTGTTCAAAATGCACCATTCAAAGCCACATCATCAATTTTAAACCCTTTCTGTGTTCATTTGTTACTTTTCATACATTTACTTATTTTTTAGCTATATGACCCTGGAAATGAAAAGCACTACAATTGCACTCTGAAAAGGTTGAAAGTTGGCATGGTATCATCATTTCAGCCACATAGAATGTGCTGAAAAGTTGAGAGGGCTACGACAAAAACTGGATGCACTTCGTCTACAAAACGGGCAATCTCTTTCGAAGTATCAGGGTTTCATACGGAAACTCGTTTGTTACAAAGGGATTTCAATTTTTTGAAATTCCTTGAACTTGAGGCTTTTTGTGTGTTCAAAATGCACCATTCAAAGCCGCATCATCAATTCTCAAACCTTTTTGACTTCATTTGTTATTTTTCATGCATTTACTGATTTTTTGAGCTATATGACCCTGAAAATGAAAAGCTCTACAAATGAACTCTCAAAAGGTTGAAAGTTGGCAGGGTATCATCATTTCACCCACATAGAATGTGCTAAAAAGTTGAGAGGGTTACGGCGAACCATGGATGCACTTCGTGTACAAAACGAACAATCTCTTTCGAAGTATCGGGACTTTCATACGGAAACTCGTGTGTTACAAAGGGATTTCATTTTTTTGAAATTACTTGAACTAGAGACTTTTTGTGTGTTCAAAATGCACCATTCAAACCCACATCATCAATTCTGAAACCT
>NW_025228294.1:33625-34339 GCF_018294505.1 Triticum aestivum | reverse complement strand
TTTTTTGAAATTACTTGAACTAGAGACTTTTTGTGTGTTCAAAATGCACCATTCAAACCCACATCATCAATTCTCAAACCTTTCTGACTTCATTTGTTATTTTTCATGCATTTACTAATTTTTTGAGCTATATGACCTTGAAAATGAAAAGCTCTACAAATGAACTCTCAAAAGGTTGAAAGTTGGCAGGGTATCATCATTTCACCCACATAGAATGTGCTAAAAAGTTGAGAGGGTTACGGCAAAACATGGATGCACTTCGTGTACAAAACGAACAATCTCTTTCGAAGTATCTGGCTTTCATACGGAAACTCGTGTGTTACAAAGGATCTCATTTTTTTGAGCTATATGACACTGAAAATGAAAAGCACTACAAATGAACTCTGAAAAGGTTGAAAGATGGCACGGTATCATCATTTCACCCACATAGAATGTGCTAAAAAGTTGAGAGGGTTACGGCAAAAAATGGATGCACTTCATGTAAAAAACGGACAATCTCTTTCGAAGTATCCCGGTTTTATACGGAAACTCGTTTGGTACATAGGGATTTGTTTTTTTAACTTATTTGAACTCCAGACTTTGTGTGTGTTCAAAATGCACCATTCAAAGCCACATCAACAATTTTAAACCCTTTTTGTGTTCATTTGTTACTTTTCATACATTTACTTATTTTTTAGCTATATGACTCTGGAAATGAAAAGCACTGCAATTGCA
>NW_025228294.1:30905-31536 GCF_018294505.1 Triticum aestivum | reverse complement strand
TGACTTCATTTGTTATTTTTCATGCATTTACTGATTTTTTTGAGCTATATGACCCTCGAAATGAAAAGCCCTACAATGAACTCTCAAAAGGTTGAAAGTTGGCATGGTATCATCATTTCACCCACATAGAATGTGCTGAAAAGTTGAGAGGGCTATGACAAAAACTGGATGCACTTCGTCTACAAAACGGGCAATCTCTTTCGAAGTATCAGGGTTACATACGGAAACTCGTTTGTTACAAAGGGATTTCAATTTTTTGAAATTACTTGAACTCGAGACTTTTTGTGTGTTCAAAATGCACCATTCAAAGCCGCATCATCAATTCTCAAACTTTTCTGACTTCATTTGTTATTTTTCATGCATTTACTGATTTTTTTGAGCTATATGACCCTGAAAATGAAAAGCCCTACAATGAACTCTCAAAAGGTTGAAAGTTGGCATGGTATCATAATTTCACCCACATAGAATGTGCTAAAAAGTTGAGAGGGTTACGGCAAAACATGGATGCACTTCGTGTACAAAACGAACAATCTCTTTCGAAGTATCAGGCTTTCATACGGAAACTCGTGTGTTACAAAGGGATTACAATTTTTTTAAATTACTTGAACTCGAGACTTTTTGTGTGTTCAAA
>NW_025228294.1:30219-30852 GCF_018294505.1 Triticum aestivum | reverse complement strand
ACATAGAATGTGCTAAAAAGTTGAGAGGGTTACGGCAAAACATGGATGCACTTCGTGTACAAAACGAACAATCTCTTTCGAAGTATCAGGCTTTCATACTGAAACTCGTGTGTTACAAAGGGATTACAATTTTTTTAAATTACTTGAACTCGAGACTTTTTGTGTGTTCAAAATGCACCATTCAAAGCCACATCATCAATTCTCAAACCTTTCTGACTTCATTTGTTATTTTTCATGCATTTACTGATTTTCTGAGCTATATGACCCTGAAAATGAAAAGCTCTACAAATGAACTCTCAAAAGGTTGAAAGTTGGCAGGGTATCATCATTTCACCCACATAGAATGTGCTAAAAAGTTGAGAGGGTTACGGCAAAACATGGATGCACTTCGTGTACAAAACGAACAATCTCTTTTGAAGTATCAGGCTTTCATACGGAAACTCGTGTGTTACAAAGGGATTTCAATTTTTTGAAATTACTTGAACTCGAGACTTTTTGTGTGTTCAAAATGCACCATTCAAAGCCACATCATCAATTCTCAAACCTTTCCGACTTCATTTGTTATTTTTCATGCATTTACTGATTTTTTGAGCTATATGACCCTGAAAATGAAAAGCTCTACAAATGAACTCT
>NW_025228294.1:29042-30209 GCF_018294505.1 Triticum aestivum | reverse complement strand
TTGTACAAAATGCACCATTCAAAGCCACATCATCAATTCTCAAACCTTTCTGACTTCATTTGTTATTTTTCATGCATTTACTGATTTTTTGAGCTATATGGCCCTGAAAATGAAAAGCTCTACAAATGAACTCTCAAAAGGTTGAACGTTGGCAGGGTATCATCATTTCACCCACATAGAATGTGCTAAAAAGTTGAGAGGGTTACGGCAAAACATGGATGCACTTCATATACAAAACGAACAATCTCTTTCGAAGTATCAGGCTTTCATACGGAAACTCGTGTGTTACAAAGGATCTCATTTTTTTGAGCTATATGACACTGAAAATGAAAAGCACTACAAATGAACTCTGAAAGGGTTGAAAGATGGGACGGTATCATCATTTCACCCACATAGAATGTGCTAAAAAGTTGAGAGGGTTACCGCAAAAAATGGATGCACTTCATGTAAAAAACGGACAATCTCTTTCGAAGTATCCCGGTTTTAAACGGAAACTCGTTTGTTACATAGGGATTTGTTTTTTTTAACTTATTTGAACTCCAGACTTTTTGTGTGTTCAAAATGCACCATTCAAAGCCACATCATCAATTTTAAACCCTTTCTATGTTCATTTGTTACTTTTCATGCATTTACTTATTTTTTTAGCTATATGACCCTGGAAATGAAAAGCACTACAATTGAACTCTCAAAAGGTTGAAAGTTGGCATGGTATCATCATTTCACCCACATAGAATGTGCTAAAAAGTTGAGAGGGCTACGACAAAAACTGGATGCACTTCGTCTACAAAACGGGCAATCTCTTTCGAAGTATCAGGGTTTCATACGGAAACTCGTTTGTTACAAAGGGATTTCAATTTTTTGAAATTACTTGACCTCGAGACTTTTTGTGTGTTCAAAATGCACCATTCAAAGCCGCATCATCAATTCTCAAACCTTTCTGACTTCATTTGTTATTTTTCATGCATTTACTGATTTTTTTGAGCTATATGACCCTGAAAATGAAAAGCCCTACAATGAACTCTCAAAAGGTTGAAAGTTGGCATGGTATCATCATTTCACCCACATAGAATGTGCTAAAAAGTTGAGAGGGTTACGGCAAAACATGGATGCACTTCGTGTACAAAACGAACAATCTCTTTCGAAGTATCAGGCTTTCATACGGAAACT
>NW_025228294.1:28503-29032 GCF_018294505.1 Triticum aestivum | reverse complement strand
AACTCTGAAAAGGTTGAAAGTTGGCATGGTATCATCATTTCACCCACATAGAATGTGCTGAAAAGTTGAGAGGGCTACGACAAAAACTGGATGCACTTCGTCTACATAACGGGCAATCTCTTTCGAAGTATCAGGGTTTCATACGGAAACTCGTTTGTTACAAAGGGATTTCAACTTTTTGAAATTACTTGAACTCGAGACTTTTTGTGTGTTCAAAATGCACCATTCAAAGCCGCATCATCAATTCTCAAACCTTTCTGACTTCATTTGTTATTATTCATGCATTTACTGATTTTTTTGAGCTATATGACCCTGAAAATGAAAAGCCCTACAATGAACTCTCAAAAGGTTGAAAGTTGGCATGGTATCATCATTTCACCCACATAGAATGTGCTAAAAAGTTGAGAGGGTTACGGCAAAACATGGATGCACTTTGTGTACAAAACGAACAATCTCTTTCGAAGTATCAGGCTTTCATACGGAAACTCGTGTGTTACAAAGGGATTACAATTTTTTTAAATTACTTGAA
>NW_025228294.1:26854-28493 GCF_018294505.1 Triticum aestivum | reverse complement strand
CTGATTTTTTTGAGCTATATGACCCTGAAAATGAAAAGCCCTACAATGAACTCTCAAAAGGTTGAAAGTTGGCATGGTATCATCATTTCACCCACATAGAATGTGCTAAAAAGTTGAGAGGGTTACGGCAAAACATGGATGCACTTCGTGTACAAAACGAACAATCTCTTTCGAAGTATCAGGCTTTCATATGGAAACTCGTGTGTTACAAAGGGATTTCAATTTTTTTAAATTACTTGAACTCGAGACTTTTTGTGTGTTCAAAATGCACCATTCAAAGCCACATCATCAATTATCAAACCTTTCTGACTTCATTTGTTATTTTTCATGCATTTACTGATTTTTTGAGCTATATGACCCTGAAAATGAAAAGCTCTACAAATGAACTCTCAAAAGGTTGAAAGTTGGCAGGGTATCATCATTTCACCCACATAGAATGTGCTAAAAAGTTTAGAGGGTTACGGCAAAACATGGATGCACTTCGTGTACAAAACGAACAATCTCTTTCGAAGTATCAGGCTTTAATTCATACGGAAACTCGTGTGTTACAAAGGGATTTCAATTTTTTGAAATTACTTGAACAAGAGACTTTTTGTTTGTTCAAAATGCACCATTCAAAGCCACATCATCAATTCTCAAACCTTTCTGACTTCATTTGTTATTTTTCATGCATTTACTGATTTTTTGAGCTATATGACCCTGAAAATGAAAAGCTCTACAAATGAACTCTCAAAAGGTTGAACGTTGGCAGGGTATCATCATTTCACCCACATAGAATGTGCTAAAAAGTTGAGAGGGTTACGGCAAAACATGGATGCACTTCATATACAAAACGAACAATCTCTTTCGAAGTATCAGGCTTTCATACGGAAACTCGTGTGTTACAAAGGATCTCATTTTTTTGAGCTATATGACACTGAAAATGAAAAGCACTACAAATGAACTCTGAAAGGGTTGAAAGATGGCACGGTATCATCATTTCACCCGCATAGAATGTGCTAAAAAGTTGAGAGGGTTACGGCAAAAAATGGATGCACTTCATGTAAAAAAGGACAATCTCTTTCGAAGTATCCCGGTTTTAAACGGAAACTCGTTTGTTACATAGGGATTTGTTTTTTTTTAAACTTATTTGAACTCCAGACTTTTTGTGTGTTCAAAATGCACCATTCAAAGCCACATCATCAATTTTAAACCCTTTCTATGTTCATTTGTTACTTTTCATGCATTTACTTATTTTTTTAGCTATATGACCCTGGAAATGAAAAGCACTACAATTCAACTCTGAAAAGGTTGAAAGTTGGCATGGTATCATCATTTCACCCACATAGAATGTGCTGAAAAGTTGAGAGGGCTACGACAAAAACTGGATGCACTTCGTCTACATAACGGGCAATCTCTTTCGAAGTATCAGGGTTTCATACGGAAACTCGTTTGTTACAAAGGGATTTCAACTTTTTGAAATTACTTGAACTCGAGACTTTTTGTGTGTTCAAAATGCACCATTCAAAGCCGCATCATCAATTCTCAAACCTTTCTGACTTCATTTGTTATTATTCATGCATTTACTGATTTTTTTGAGCTATATGACCCTGAAAATGAAAAGCCCTACAATGAACTCTCAAAAGGTTGAAAGTTGGCA
>NW_025228294.1:26250-26638 GCF_018294505.1 Triticum aestivum | reverse complement strand
AAAGGGATTACAATTTTTTTAAATTACTTGAACTCGAGACTTTTTGTGTGTTCAAAATGCACCATTCAAAGCCACATCATCAATTCTCAAACCTTTCTGACTTCATTTGTTATTTTTCATGCATTTACTGATTTTTTGAGCTATATGACCCTGAAAATGAAAAGCTCTACAAATGAACTCTCAAAAGGTTGAAAGTTGGCAGGGTATCATGATTTCACCCACATAGAATGTGCTAAAAAGTTGAGAGGGTTACGGCAAAACATGGATGCACTTCGTGTACAAAACGAACAATCTCTTTCGAAGTATCAGGCTTTCATACGGAAACTCGTGTGTTACAAAGGGATTTCAATTTTTTCAAATTACTTGAACTCGAGACTTTTTGTTTGTT
>NW_025228294.1:17537-19607 GCF_018294505.1 Triticum aestivum | reverse complement strand
GTTGGCATGGTATCATCATTTCACCCACATAGAATGTGCTAAAAAGTTGAGAGGGTTACGGCAAAACATGGATGCACTTCGTGTACAAAACGAACAATCTCTTTCGAAGTATCAGGCTTTCATACGGAAACTCGTGTGTTACAAAGGGATTTCAATTTTTTTAAATTACTTGAACTCGAGACTTTTTGTGTGTTCAAAATGCACCATTCAAAGCCACATCATCAATTCTCAAACCTTTCTGACTTCATTTGTTATTTTTCATGCATTTACTGATTTTTTGAGCTATATGACCCTGAAAATGAAAAGCTCTACAAATGAACTCTCAAAAGGTTGAATGTTGGCAAGGTATCATCATTTCACCCACATAGAATGTGCTAACAAGTTGAGAGGGTTACGGCGAAACATTGATGCACTTCGTGTACAAAACGAACAATCTCTTTCAAAGTATCAGGCTTTCATACGGAAACTCGTGTGTTACAAAGGATCTCATTTTTTTGAGCTATATGACACTGAAAATGAAAAGCACTACAAATGAACTCTGAAAGGGTTGAAAGATGGCACGGTATCATCATTTCACCCACATAGAATGTGCTAAAAAGTTGAGAGGGTTACGGCAAAAAATGGATGCACTTCATGTAAAAAACGGACAATCTCTTTCGAAGTATCCCGGTTTTAAACGGAAACTCGTTTGTTACATAGGGATTTTTTTTAACTTATTTGAACTCCAGACTTTGTGTGTGTTCAAAATGCACCATTCAAAGCCACATCATCAATTTTAAACCCTTTATATGTTCATTTGTTACTTTTCATGCATTTACTTATTTTCTTTAGCTATATGACCCTCGAAATGAAAAGCACTACAATTGAACTCTGAAAAGGTTGAAAGTTGGAATGGTATCATCATTTCACCCACATAGAATGTGCTGAAAAGTTGAGAGGGCTACGACAACAACTGGATGCACTTCGTCTACAAAACGGGCTATCTCTTTCGAAGTATCAGGCTTTCATACGGAAACTCGTTTGTTACAAAGGGATTTCAGTTTTTTGAAATTACTTGAACTCGAGACTTTTTGTGTGTTCAAAATGCACCATTCAAAGCCGCATCATCAATTCTCAAACCTTTCTGACTTAATTTGTTATTTTTCATCCATTTACTGATTTTTTTGAGCTATATGACCCTGAAAATGAAAAGGCCTACAATGAACTCTCAAAAGGTTGAAAGTTGGCATGGTATCATCATTTCACCCACATAGAATGTGCTAAAAAGTTGAGAGGGTTACGGCAAAAAATGGATGCACTTCATGTAAAAAACGGACAATCTCTTTCGAAGTATCCCGGTTTTCTACGGAAACTCGTTTGTTACATAGGGATTTGTTTTTTTAACTTATTTGAACTCCAGACTTTGTGTGTGTTCGAAATGCACCATTCAAAGCCACGTCATCAATTTTAAACCCTTTCTGTGTTCATTTGTTACTTTTCATGCATTTACTTATTTTTTTAGCTATATGACCCTGGAAATGAAAAGCACTACAATTGAACTCTGAAAAGGTTGAAAGTTGGCATGGTATCATCATCTCAGCCACATAGAATGTGCTGAAAAGTTGAGAGGGCTACGACAAAAACTGGATGCACTTCGGCTAGAAAACGGGCAATCTCTTTCGAAGTATCAGGGTTTCATACGGAAACTCGTGTGTTACAAAGGGATTTCAATTTTTTGAAATTACTTGAACTTGAGACTTCTTGTGTGTTCAAAATGCACCATTCAAAGCCGCATCATCAATTCTCAAACCTTTCTGACTTCATTTGTTGTTTTTCATGCATTTACTGATTTTTTGAGCTATATGACCCTGAAAATGAAAATCTCTACAAATGAACTCTCAAAAGGTTGAAAGTTGGCAGGGTATCATCATTTCGACCACATAGAATGTGCTAAAAAGTTGAGAGGGTTACGGCAAAACATGGATGCACTTCGTGTACAAAACGAACAATCTCTTTCGAAGTATCTGGCTTTCATACGGAAACTGGTGTGTTACAAAGGGATTTCATTTTTTTGAAATTACTTGAACTCGA
>NW_025228294.1:16464-17499 GCF_018294505.1 Triticum aestivum | reverse complement strand
GGGATTTCATTTTTTTCAAATTACTTGAACTCGAGACTTTTTGTGTGTTCAAAATGCACCATTCAAAGCCACATCATCAATTCTCAAACCTTTCTGACTTCATTTGTTATTTTTCATGCATTTACTGATTTTTTGAGCTATATGGCCCTGAAAATGAAAAGCTCTACAAATGAACTCTCAAAAGGTTGAAAGTTGGCAGGGTATCATCATTTCACCCACATAGAATGTGATAAAAAGTTGAGAGGGTTACGGCGAAACATGGATGCACTTGGTGTACAAAACGAACAATCTCTTTCGAAGTATCTGGCTTTCATACGGAAACTCGTGTGTTACAAAGGATCTCATTTTTTTGAGCTATATGACACTAAAAATGAAAAGCACTACAAATGAACTCTGAAAAGGTTGAAAGATGGCACGGTATCATCATTTCACCCACATAGAATGTGCTAAAAAGTTGAGAGGGTTACGGCAAAAAATGCATGCACTTCATGTAAAAAAGGACAATCTCTTTCGAAGTTTCCCGGTTTTATACGGAAACTCGTTTGGTACATAGGGATTTGTTTTTTTAACTTATTTGAACTCCAGACTTTGTGTGTGTTCTAAATGCACCATTCAAAGCCACATCAACAATTTTAAACCCTTTTTCTGTTCATTTGTTACTTTTCATACATTTACTTATTTTTTAGCTATATGACTCTGGAAATGAAAAGCACTGCAATTGCACTCTGAAAAGGTTGAAAGTTGGCATGGTATCATCATTTCAGCCACATAGAATGTGCTGAAAAGTTGAGAGGGCTACGACAAAAACTGGTTGCACTTCGTCTACAAAACGGGCAATCTCTTTCGAAGTATCAGGGTTTCATACGGAAACTTATTTGTTACAAAGGGATTTCAATTTTTTGAAATTACTTGAACTCGAGACTTTTTGTGTGTTCAAAATGCACCATTCAAAGCCGCATCACCAATTCTCAAACCTTTCTGACTTCATTTGTTATTTTTCATGCATTTACTGATTTTTTTGAGCTATATGACCCT
>NW_025228294.1:10594-11614 GCF_018294505.1 Triticum aestivum | reverse complement strand
GAAGTATCTGGCTTTCATACGGAAACTCGTGTGTTACAAAGGATCTCATTTTTTTGAGCTATACGACACTAAAAATGAAAAGCACTACAAATGAACTCTGAAAAGGTTGAAAGATGGCACGGTATCATCATTTCACCCACATAGAATGTGCTAAAAAGTTGAGAGGGTTACGGCAAAAAATGGATGCACTTCATGTAAAAAACGGACAATCTCTTTCGAAGTATCCCGGTTTTATACGGAAACTCGTTTGTTACATAGGGATTTGTTTTTTTAACTTATTTGAACTCCAGACTTTGTGTGTGTTCAAAATGCACCATTCAAAGCCACATCATCAATTTTAAACCCTTTCTGTGTTCATTTGTTACTTTTCATATATTTACTTATTTTTTAGCTATATGACCCTGGAAATGAATAGCACTACAATTGCACTCTGAAAAGGTTGAAAGTTGGCATGGTATCATCATCTCAGCCACATAGAATGTGCTGAAAAGTTGAGAGCGCTACGACAAAAACTGGATGCACTTCGTCTACAAAACGGGCAATCTCTTTCGAAGTATCAGGGTTTCATACGGAAACTCGTTTGTTACAAAGGGATTTCAATTTTTTGAAATTACTTGAACTTGAGACTTTTTGTGTGTTCAAAATGCACCATTCAAAGCCGCATCATCAATTCTCAAACCTTTCTGACTTCATTTGTTGTTTTTCATGCATTTACTGATTTTTTGAGCTATATGACCCTGAAAATGAAAATCTCTACAAATGAACTCTCAAAAGGTTGAAAGTTGGCAGGGTATCATCATTTCAACCACATAGAATGTGCTAAAAAGTTGAGAGGGTTACGGCAAAACATGGATGCACTTCGTGTACAAAACGAACAATCTCTTTCGAAGTATCGGGCTTTCATACGGAAACTCGTGTGTTACAAAGGGATTTCATTTTTTTGAAATTACTTGAACTCGAGACTTTTTGTGTGTTCAAAATGCACCATTCAAACCCACATCATCAATTCTCAATCCTTTC
>NW_025228294.1:8149-10584 GCF_018294505.1 Triticum aestivum | reverse complement strand
GGATGCACTTCGTGTACAAAACGAACAATCTCTTTCGAAGTACCGGGCTTTCATACGGAAACTCGTGTGTTACAAAGGGATTTCATTTTTTTGAAATTACTTGAACTCGAGACTTTTTGTGTGTTCAAAATGCACCATTCAAACCCACATCATCAATTCTCAATCCTTTCTGACTTCATTTGTTATTTTTAATGCATTTACTGATTGTTTGAGCTATATGACCTTGAAAATGAAAAGCTCTACAAATGAACTCTCAAAAGGTTGAAAGTTGGCAGGGTATCATCATTTCACCCACATAGAATGTGCTAAAAAGTTGAGAGGGTTACGGCAAAACATGGATGCACTTCGTGTACAAAACGAACAATCTCTTTCGAAGTATCTGGCTTTCATACGGAAACTCGTGTGTTACAAAGGATCTCATTTTTTTGAGCTATATGACACTGAAAATGAAAAGCACTACAAATGAACTCTGAAAAGGTTGAAAGATGGCACGGTATCATCATTTCACCCACATAGAATGTGCTAAGAAGTTGACAGGGTTACGGCAAAAAATGGATGCACTTCATGTAAAAAACGGACAATCTCTTTCGAAGTATCCCGGTTTTATACGGAAACTCGTTTGGTACATAGGGATTTGTTTTTTTAACTTATTTGAACTCCAGACTTTGTGTGTTTTCAAAATGCACCATTCAAAGCCACATCAACAATTTTAAACCCTTTTTCTGTTCATTTGTTACTTTTCATACATTTACTTATTTTTTAGCTATATGACTCTGGAAATGAAAAGCACTGCAATTGCACTCTGAAAAGGTTGAAAGTTGGCATGGTATCATCATTTCAGCCACATAGAATGTGCTGAAAAGTTGAGAGGGCTACGACAAAAACTGGTTGCACTTCGTCTACAAAACGGGCAATCTCTTTTGAAGTATCAGGGTTTCATACGGAAACTTATTTGTTAAAAAGGGATTTCAATTTTTTGAAATTACTTGAACTCGAGACTTTTTGTGTGTTCAAAATGCACCATTCAAAGCCGCATCACCAATTCTCAAACCTTTCTGACTTCATTTGTTATTTTTCATGCATTTACTGATTTTTTTGAGCTATATGACCCTAGAAATGAAAAGCCCTACAATGAACTCTCAAAAGGTTGAAAGTTGGCATGGTATCATCATTTCACCCACATAGAATGTGCTAAAAAGTTGAGAGGGTTACGGCAAAACATGGATGCACTTCGTGTACAAAACGAACAATCTCTTTCGAAGTATCGGGCTTTCATACGGAAACTCGTGTGTTACAAAGGGATTTCATTTTTTTGAAATTACTTGAACTCGAGACTTTTTGTGTGTTCAAAATGCACCATTCAAACCCACATCATCAATTCTCAATCCTTTCTGACTTCATTTGTTATTTTTAATGCATTTACTGATTTTTTGAGCTATATGACCTTGAAAATGAAAAGCTCTACAAATGAACTCTCAAAAGGTTGAAAGTTGGCAGGGTATCATCATTTCACCCACATAGAATGTGCTAAAAAGTTGAGAGGGTTACGGCAAAACATGGATGCACTTCGTGTACAAAACGAACAATCTCTTTCGAAGTATCTGGCTTTCATACGGAAACTCGTGTGTTACAAAGGATCTCATTTTTTTGAGCTATATGACACTGAAAATGAAAAGCACTACAAATGAACTCTAAAAAGGTTGAAAGATGGCACGGTATCATCATTTCACCCACATAGAATGTGCTAAAAAGTTGACAGGGTTACGGCAAAAAATGGATGCACTTCATGTAAAAAACGGACAATCTCTTTCGAAGTATCCCGGTTTTATACGGAAACTCGTTTGGTACATAGGGATTTGTTTTTTTAACTTATTTGAACTCCAGACTTTGTGTGTTTTCAAAATGCACCATTCAAAGCCACATCAACAATTTTAAACCCTTTTTCTGTTCATTTGTTACTTTTCATACATTTACTTATTTTTTAGCTATATGACTCTGGAAATGAAAAGCACTGCAATTGCACTCTGAAAAGGTTGAAAGTTGGCATGGTATCATCATTTCAGCCACATAGAATGTGCTGAAAAGTTGAGAGGGCTACGACAAAAACTGGTTGCACTTCGTCTACAAAACGGGCAATCTCTTTTGAAGTATCAGGGTTTCATACGGAAACTTATTTGTTAAAAAGGGATTTCAATTTTTTGAAATTACTTGAACTCGAGACTTTTTGTGTGTTCAAAATGCACCATTCAAAGCCGCATCACCAATTCTCAAACCTTTCTGACTTCATTTGTTATTTTTCATGCATTTACTGATTTTTTTGAGCTATATGACCCTAGAAATGAAAAGCCCTACAATGAACTCTCAAAAGGTTGAAAGTTGGCATGGTATCATCATTTCACCCACATAGAATGTGCTAAAAAGTTGAGAGGGTTACG
>NW_025228294.1:3244-4335 GCF_018294505.1 Triticum aestivum | reverse complement strand
TACAAAGGGATTTCAATTTTTTGAAATTACTTGAACTCGAGACTTTTTGTTTGTTCAAAATGCACCATTCAAAGCCACATTATCAATTCTCAAACCTTTCTGACTTCATTTGTTATTTTTCATGCATTTACTGATTTTTTGAGCTATATGACCCTGAAAATGAAAAGTTCTACAAATGAACTCTCAAAAGGTTGAACGTTGGCAGGGTATCATCATTTCACCCACATAGAAAGTGCTAAAAAGTTGAGAGGGTTACGGCAAAACATGGATGCACTACATATACAAAACGAACAATCTCTTTCGAAGTATCAGGCTTTCATACGGAAACTCGTGTGTTACAAAGGATCTCATTTTTTTGAGCTATATGACACTGAAAATCAAAAGCACTACAAATGAACTCTGAAAGGGTTGAAAGATGGCACGGTATCATCATTTCACCCACATAGAATGTGCTAAAAAGTTGAGAGGGTTACGGCAAAAAATGGATGCACTTCATGTAAAAAACGGACAATCTCTTTCGAAGTATCCCGGTTTTAAACGGAAACTCGTTTGTTACATAGGGATTTGTTTTTTTAACTTATTTGAACTCCAGACTTTTTGTGTGTTCAAAATGCACCATTCAAAGCCACATCATCAATTTTAAACCCTTTCTATGTTCATTTGTTACTTTTCATGCATTTACTTATTTTTTAGCTATATGACCCTGGAAATGAAAAGCACTACAATGAACTCTCAAAAGGTTGAAAGTTGGCATGGTATCATCATTTCACCCACATAGAATGTGCTGAAAAGTTGAGAGGGTTACGGCAAAACATGGATGCACTTCGTGTACAAAACGAACAATCTCTTTCGAAGTATCAGGCTTTCATACGGACACTCGTTTGTTACAAAGGGATTTCAATTTTTTTAAATTACTTGAACTCGAGACTTTTTGTGTGTTCAAAATGCACCATTCAAAGCCACATCATCAATTCTCAAACCTTTCTGACTTCATTTGTTATTTTTCATGCATTTACTGATTTTTTGAGCTATATGACCCTGAAAATGAACAGCTCTACAAATGAACTCTCAAAAGGTTGAAAGTTGGCAGG
>NW_025228294.1:0-3088 GCF_018294505.1 Triticum aestivum | reverse complement strand
AGGCTTTCATACGGAAACTCGTGTGTTACAAAGGGATTTCAATTTTTTGAAATTACTTGAACTCGAGACTTTTTGTTTGTTCAAAATGCACCATTCAAAGCCACATCATCAATTCTCAAACCTTTCTGACTTCATTTGTTATTTTTCATGCATTTACTGATTTTTTGAGCTATATGACCCTGAAAATGAAAAGCTCTACAAATGAACTCTCAAAAGGTTGAACGTTGGCAGGGTATCATCATTTCACCCACATAGAATGTGCTAAAAAGTTGAGAGGGTTACGGCAAAACATGGATGCACTTCATATACAAAACGAACAATCTCTTTCGAAGTATCAGGCTTTCATACGGAAACTCGTGTGTTACAAAGGATCTCATTTTTTGAGCTATATGACACTGAAAATGAAAAGCACTACAAATGAACTCTGAAAGGGTTGAAAGATGGCACGGTATCATCATTTCACCCACATAGAATGTGCTAAAAAGTTGAGAGGGTTACGGCAAAAAATGGATGCACTTCATGTAAAAAACGAACAATCTCTTTCGAAGTATCCCGGTTTTAAACGGAAACTCGTTTGTTACATAGGGATTTGTTTTTTTTAACTTATTTGAACTCCAGACTTTTTGTGTGTTCAAAATGCACCATTCAAAGCCACATCATCAATTTTAAACCCTTTCTATGTTCATTTGTTACTTTTCATGCATTTACTTATTTTTTAGCTATATGACCCTGGAAATGAAAAGCACTACAATTGAACTCTGAAAAGGTTGAAAGTTGGCATGGTATCATCATTTCACCCACATAGAATGTGTTGAAAAGTTGAGAGGGCTACGACAAAAACTGGATGCACTTCGTCTACAAAACGGGCAATCTCTTTCGAAGTATCAGGGTTTCATACGGAAATTCGTTTGTTACAAAGGGATTTCAATTTTTTGAAATTACTTGAACTCGAGACTTTTTGTGTGTTCAAAATGCACCATTCAAAGCCGCATCATCAATTCTCAAACCTTTCTGACTTCATTTGTTATTTTTCATGCATTTACTGATTTTTTTGAGCTATATGACCCTGAAAATGAAAAGCCCTACAATGAACTCTCAAAAGGTTGAAAGTTGGCATGGTATCATCATTTCACCCACATAGAATGTGCCAAAAAGTTGAGAGGGTTACGGCAAAACATGGATGCACTTCGTGTACAAAACGAACAATCTCTTTCGAAGTATCAGGCTTTCATACGGAAACTCGTGTGTTACAAAGGGATTTCAATTTTTTTAAATTACTTGAACTCGAGACATTTTGTGTGCTCAAAATGCACCATTCAAAGCCACATCATCAATTCTCAAACCTTTCTGACTTCATTTGTTATTTTTCATGCATTTACTGATTTTTTGAGCTATATGACCCTGAAAATGAAAAGCTCTACAAATGAACTCTCAAAAGGTTGAAAGTTGGCAGTGTATCATCATTTCACCCACATAGAATGTGCTAAAAAGTTGAGAGGGTTACGGCAAAACATGGATGCACTTCGTGTACAAAACGAACAATCTCTTTCGAAGTATCAGGCTTTCATACGGAAACTCGTGTGTTACAAAGGGATTTCAATTTTTTGAAATTACTTGAACTCGAGACTTTTTGTTTGTACAAAATGCACCATTCAAAGCCACATCATCAATTCTCAAACCTTTCTGACTTCATTTGTTATTTTTCATGCATTTACTGATTTTTTGAGCTATATGGCCCTGAAAATGAAAAGCTCTACAAATGAACTCTCAAAAGGTTGAACGTTGGCAGGGTATCATCATTTCACCCACATAGAATGTGCTAAAAAGTTGAGAGGGTTACGGCAAAACATGGATGCACTTCATATACAAAACGAACAATCTCTTTCGAAGTATCAGGCTTTCATACGGAAACTCGTGTGTTACAAAGGATCTCATTTTTTTGAGCTAGATGACACTGAAAATGAAAAGCACTACAAATGAACTCTGAAAGGGTTGAAAGATGGCACGGTATCATCATTTCACCCACATAGAATGTGCTCAAAAGTTGAGAGGGTTACGGCAAAAAATGGATGCACTTCATGTAAAAAACGAACAATCTCTTTCGAAGTATCCCGGTTTTAAACGGAAACTCGTTTGTTACATAGGGATTTGTTTTTTTTAACTTATTTGAACTCCAGACTTTTTGTGTGTTCAAAATGCACCATTCAAAGCCACATCATCAATTTTAAACCCTTTCTATGTTCATTTGTTACTTTTCATGCGTTTACTTATTTTTTTAGCTATATGACCCTGGAAATGAAAACCACTACAATTGAACTCTGAAAAGGTTGAAAGTTGGCATGGTATCATCATTTCACCCACATAGAATGTGCTGAAAAGTTGAGAGGGCTACGACAAAAACTGGATGCACTTCGTCTACAAAACGGGCAATCTCTTTCGAAGTATCAGGGTTTCATACGGAAATTCGTTTGTTACAACGGGATTTCAATTTTTTGAAATTACTTGAACTCGAGACTTTTTGTGTGTTCAAAATGCACCATTCAAAGCCGCATCATCAATTCTCAAACCTTTCTGACTTCATTTGTTATTTTTCATGCATTTACTGATTTTTTTGAGCTATATGACCCTGAAAATGAAAAGCCCTACAATGAACTCTCAAAAGGTTGAAAGTTGGCATGGTATCATCATTTCACCCACATAGAATGTGCCAAAAAGTTGAGAGGGTTACGGCAAAACATGGATGCACTTCGTGTACAAAACGAACAATCTCTTTCGAAGTATCAGGCTTTCATACGGAAACTCGTGTGTTACAAAGGGATTTCAATTTTTTGAAATTACTTGAACTCGAGACTTTTTGTTTGTACAAAATGCACCATTCAAAGCCACATCATCAATTCTCAAAACTTTCTGACTTCATTTGTTATTTTTCATGCATTTACTGATTTTTTGAGCTATATGGCCCTGAAAATGAAAAGCTCTACAAATGAACTCTCAAAAGGTTGAACGTTGGCAGGGTATCATCATTTCACCCACATAGAATGTGCTAAAAAGTTGAGAGGGTTACGGCAAAACATGGATGCACTTCATA
>NW_025228293.1:76486-80139 GCF_018294505.1 Triticum aestivum | reverse complement strand
GAGGGCTTAGCTACGACCCCGTAATCGTCTAAGTTAAAAATATTCCCCTCGAGGGCTTAGCTGCGACCCCGTAATCGACTAAGTTAAAAACATTCCTAGTGGAGAGCGATCCTCCCACTCGGGGGCTTAGCTGCATCCCTGTAATCGCCTAAGCTAAAAACATTCCGAGTGGAGAGCAATCCTCCCACTCGGGGGCTTAGCTACGACCCTGTAATCTCCTAAGTTAAAAACATTTCCGAGTGGAGAGCAATTGTGACACTCCAAAATTTTATTTGGTTTTTATCAAAAACTTTGTAGTTTTGAGGAGATCCCTTTTTAAAGTTTTTCTTTTTCAGAAAAACCTTTCTCTTAAAAACTTCCTTTTGCCTTGGCAAGGATTTTATTTCTTTCAAACTTTGGTGGTTGATCTTTTGCAAACTTTTTCTCTGTTGGTTCCCTCTAAAAATTTATTTGTTTGGGAGTTTTATTTGTTTTATTTTTAAAGTGAAGCTCTATGAAAGTTTGGGATTTTTCTTGTCTTTGAAGCCACCCATGGCTTTGTATTTTGCCCATGAGATAAAACCCCTCCAAAACCTCCCCTCCCCCTTATGATCAACCTAAGTTCTCTGTCCCAACTAATCCAAACTAGTTTTGGATTTTATTCTAATTATTTTTCCCTCTCAAATCAATTCTGAATATTATTTGGAGCCTGAGGGATTTTCAAAGCAAGTACACTTTTTCATTTGAGTTTTGACCTCAAACCAATTCTCCTAGATTGTCCTTTGAACCCACAACCCAGAACCATCTTGATCCACTCCTCCTCTTTTCAAATTTTTCAAAATACAGTCTCTGCAAGTTTGGACCAGATTTGCCAAATTTGGTGAAGTTCATATCCACACTGCTCCAAAAATTCCACCAAAAATCATGCAGCCTACTTGAGCAAGGAGAAGCCACTCCACCAAAAATCAGCTCAAGGAAAAATCACCAGAGGCCAATTTCATTCTGTCGAACACCTTGTGGGCACTGTTACTGTTCAAAGTTCAGAAAATTCAGTTTCAGTGTCATCTTCAGTTCGTCAGTTTCAGTCACGCGGCCACAGTGCCCTTGGCACGATCCTCGCTGCCTCTTCCTCTTGTCCGAAGCTTCACACGCGTGCGTGGAGCCTTCCTGGCGTTGGTAGCACGCTGGCCCACCCTCGTCGGCGTCTTCTGCGGCGTCGGGACCTCCCATGGCGGCCGACAGGAGGCACACCACGGCAGAACGCCGTTCTGCGCCGCCCATCGCTCCCTAGCTCTCCGCGTGGCCTCATGCCCGCCAGCGCACGCCCGTGGCACAGCCACCATGACCGGCAAGCATGGAACGCGCTCTCCGCCGCCGACGGGCCCGCGCCATCCCTGTTCCGTTGAGCTCGCCCTTAACACCCAAACCCCGGCCAGTTTAACACCAAAACAGACCCTTTGAACCTCCGTGATGACGCTCGACCCCCTAACCACCCCGACCGAGCACGGCGCCACCGTAATCACTCGCCGGTGATCCTCGTTCACGGCAACCGCCTCGGACCGCCTATATAAAGGGGCCCCGAGCTCACTCTCGTGCACGCAGCACCTCCACTTCTCACCAACACCCCGCCAGTCCACTAGGGGGACCTCGAGGAGGTCTCCTCCCCCAGCTCCGGCCGCCTCGCCCCGCCTCGGCCTCCAGGCCGATTCGTTTCGGTGAGGCCATCTCCGGCGCTCAAACCCCGCTCGTTACCCTCTCTAGCTGCCAGGAGCATAACCCCCTCTTCAATTTAACCTTTGCAGCCCTCTCCGACGAGCCCCTCGACCACCCGAGCCGCCGTCCGCCGGAGCAAAGCTCGCCGTCGACGTGGTGCTCGCCGACCGACTCCACCACCATCAACTGGCGCGGAAGGGTGCCCTGAGCACGGAGGTACCCTCCGATCTCTCTGCCTCGCCGTGGATCGTCGCCGGCGACCACCGCGGCTCTCGGGCGCCGGCGAACTCTGCCGCCCCGTTTGAACATTTGAACCTGATGGGTGGGACCCCACCGTCAGCCTCTCTGCTCTCTCTCTCTCTCTCGAATCGTTTTCTGAAAGCGCCTTCAGGCAGAATGCGTCTTCTCTTTGGGTTGGCGTAGTCGCTACCGAAGCGATTTCTGTTTTTATAAACTAGCCCCTGGAAATCTTCTGTTTCATTACAGATAAGTCCCTGGACAAAAACCCTTATAACTTTTAAACAGAAACGTATTTTTGATTGATTCTTTTTCTGTTCTCTTTAAAATTTTGCCTAGTTTTTTATCAGCTTTATTTGAAAAATATTTGGTTTACTTTCTGTGCACTCCTTGGTATTTACGATAGCGCATGTATTTTCTTTATAGCGTAGATACCGAGGGAGGTGACGGAGCCGCGAACTTCACCGAGCTAGGCTCCGACTACTCTGAACCAGGCAAGCATGTTTGAACTTTTGATATGATGAGTGTCTTGGCATGTTTTGCATTTAGTTAGTTTCCTGGCATGTTGGTGAGCATACCGATGAACATTATTTTATGTGATAATGAGGTAAGTGAGTTCGATGATCCATGTGTGGATGAATGTGAATATGAATGGCCATGTGTTGGCATGAGGATGGGTACGATGGCAGTGTTGTAGCATGCCAGTCTTACGCCAGACTATGTGACTTTAGTGTCAAACCATATCGGTCCAGTACCTATCATTTCCTTCCTTGTACTACCACATGTTTTCCGCAAGGAATATGGTTTAGTAAGTTGCAAACCGCTTTCATGGTACACATCAAAAAGGAGAGGCCGTGATGATGGTTCCATGGCCCTGGATTAAAGCCAGTCATCCGGTCAGGGGGCATGGGTGTTTCCGGTTGGGACCGAGAGGGGGGCACCCCTTAGAGCGCGCGTATATAAATTTGATCCCATGCTATTCGAGATTGTGATCCCCCCGTCTCAAAAGCTTTTCTTGGACGATGTCTAGGGTGATTCCTAGCATCGAGAGGTAGGATGGGTGTGTACCAGTTAGCTGTGTTTTCTTCCGAAATACCGTAAACGGAACTAGTCCTTCGTGACTATGGAAATCCGTTGGCCGTGGGAAAAATTTTGTACAAACTTGGCAGAGTCATATATTCCTCCAAATCATCTATTCCATGTCCAAATTCGTTCCATCTCATCCTAATCAATTGTCAGTTTTGATGACAGAGACTCCGGTGAATCGCATGAATGCTAAGTCCGGTTAAATGATTATCCCTGTGGATGGACTAACCCGTTTATTATCATGGATTAAATGTTTGTTGTGAGCATTATTTACTTGTGAATAAAAGCCCTTTTTGTGATGTCGCTTAGACGTCCGACTGTGGCATTTCTTTTTAAGCCCTTTCTGTGATGTCGCTCAGACGTCCGACTGTGGCATTTCTTTTAAAGCCCTTTCTGTGATGTCGCTCAGACGTCCGACTGTGGCATTTCTTTTAAAGCCCTTTCTGTGATGTCGCTCAGACGTCCGACTGTGGCATTTCTTTTAAAGCCCTTTCTGTGATGTCGCTCAGACGTCCGACTGTGGCATTTCTTTTAAAGCCCTTTATGTGGCGACGCTCAGACGCCCGACTGTGGTATTTCTTTTAAAGCCCTTTATGTGGTGTCGCTAAGACGCCCGACTGTGGCATCTTTTCCTTATT
>NW_025228293.1:65258-76476 GCF_018294505.1 Triticum aestivum | reverse complement strand
CTGTGGCATTTCTTTTAAAGCCCTTTCTGTGATGTCGCTCAGACGTCCGACTGTGGCATTTCTTTTAAAGCCCTTTCTGCGATGTCGCTCAGACGTCCGACTATGGCATTTCTTTTAAAGCCCTTTATGTGGCGACGCTCAGACGCCCGACTGTGGCATTTCTTTTAAAGCCCTTTATGTGGCGACGCTTAGACGCCCGACTGTGGTATTTCTTTTAAAGCCCTTTATGTGGTGTCGCTAAGACGCTCGACTATGGCATCTTTTCCTTACTTTTATGTGCTCACCTTTCGAGGCGTCGCTTCAGACACCCGATCGGTCCTTATTTATGTTCTATTGGATTTCACGCGGACTACCGCCGTTTCCCTTTTTACTTACCCCATTATGCCAATTTTATTTATTGTGCATTGAGGAATTAATCATGTTGCATCCATGCACGCATTTGTTATATCTTACGTCCGAACTGTCTTGCGAGTACTTTCAAAGTACTCACTGGCTTGTTGATTTGGCCAGATGCTGACGAAGGCGATCTCATGGATGAAGAGTTCGATAGCGAGTCCGACACTTAGAGGAGTCCCAGTCAGTATCGTGCGACCCTGGATTTGGTCACTGTTTTATATCCGCTTCTGCTACCAAATAAATTTATCGAGCCTCACCTCGACGTTCGATGAAATGATATACTTAGAGTCTTGTATTTCCCTTCCCGCTGTGCTTTTCCACCACCACCCTATCCTTGAGTGAGTAGTATGTCTCCACACCACTGTGTCCTGTCCGCCATTATGTATAATTATTGGCGTGCTTGTAATAATTTGGTTGAGCAACCGCAGTTCAACCCTGTAATATATTTTATGCTACTGGCTTATTTTATCAAGAAATTGTCTACCAGTGAGGAGGATTTCTCCCATACTGGACTCAAAAGACTGGTTTATCAATAAATATTTTTCTTGGAAAACCGGTCGTGACAAGCTTGGTACCAGAGCCAGGCTGACTGTAGGAAGCCACTAGGTGCGATCGCTAATTAGTTATTAGCATGACAGAGCTATTTTATGTTTTTGCAATTGTAGTCATTTTCTGTCAGTCAGCATAAATTTATGATCTGACCCTGCAGAATTTTTGCCTACTTTTGTAGATGGCCGACAACAGCTGCGAGTCTTAGACCTTCGCCAACGTGCCCGATGGGTTCGTCAAGCTTCTTTCTTTCATCGTTCAGGTCGCGATGGGGCCATCCGTGCGCCCAGTCTTCTCACTCTGCCAGCACCGAATCAACGACAGTCTGACCATGCACCAGGCCGCGGTGCAGTTCAGGGGAGGGCGTGGTGAGTTACGCCGCTTCCGGTTCGTGGGAAGAGCCATGCCTACGGAGAGGCATGCTATGCAGATGGCAGCCCGCGAGGCGATAGCTCGTCTCAGGGATGTCCTTCCCGTGATGAAGACTCGTCGTTACCGTTATCTTCCGTGCCATGTGCCTTACACCTGTTACTACGCATACTCCTGCCCCAGAGGAGAACGAGACGAGGCTTTTGAGATGCTCATTGAGTATCTCCGGGCCCTGGAGGCAGCCTTCGACAACTTGGTGGATGACTTCGTAGCTACCCGCATGGACTCAGTCCATGGTTGTGCTGCCAACAGGAGGGAGCTCCTACCCATCGCTACGCCACTGACTTTTGTCTCGTCATCAGCATCTGTTACGCCTACTCGTCGCCTGCCTTCTACCGAAGAATTTAACCAAGTCATGGCACCCACTCCAGCGCGCACTGCACCAACCTTCGCGCCCACTCCTGTACGTGTTGCTCCGCCCCTGGCAACCGCTCCGTCCGCTCTGCGCAACACTACACGTATGGAGCCCATTAGCGAGGAGGAAGTCGAGTCCCCAACCTCGCTACGCCTCGCCCTCGGCAGGGCAAGGGAGGTCGTCAACATCTCTGCCTGAGTACGCTTAGCTGCCATGTATTGTACCGCTTTGTAAGATATGTACATAGGTTGTGAGAAGTAGCCTGTTTGCGCATCATGTAGGATCTGCAGGAGTGCACTAGCCTAAATAACATGTCAGGATTATGTACGCATATCCTGAGTGATGTACTGTATAATTACCGCCCGCGTGTAAGATATGTAATGAGCAGTCCTTCTCCGTGCGCAAGTTGATTCATTTTTCTTAAGTAAGCTCGGGTATTTAATTATATCTGCCAGCTTATTGCGTTTATGGTTTTGTTTTGCGACTCTTTCCTCTTTTCTTAAGAGTTTTACAAAAATATTTTTTCCCAGAGTGAAAAATGTCTCGTCCTTGGACACGTTCCATGCCAACTCCACCAGAGGAAATTCATGATACTCAACCCAACAATGAGTTCACTCAGGGACAGTCAAGCCAACAAGGCAGTGAATCGGCACTTTCACAAATGTGCCGCCTTTATGAACAGAGTCAGCAACAACATCGCGAGATGATGAACCAAGTCATCAACATGGGGAATCATCATGGACAGTATCAGCAACATTCCAAGTTATCTGAGCTACAGAAGACACGTCCTCAAACATTTTCTCACACTGACAAGCCTCTTGAAGCCGAGGACTGGCTTCGAGATATGGAGAGGAAATTAATTATTGCAAAGTGTTTAGATCTCGAGAAAGTACTATATGCTCCACACTATCTCACAGGAGCAGCCACATCGTGGTGGGAGAATTTTCTGCACATGCATCCCAACGAAAATGACATAACCTGGGATGATTTCAAGGAAGGTTTCCGTGGTGCACATATTCCTAAGAGTATTATGAAAATCAAGAAGAGAGAATTCGATGACCTCAAACAAAGGAACATGACAGTGTCAGATTACAACAGTCAATTTACCCTATTATCCCGCTACGCCAATGAGGAGCGCATGACTGAGATCAAGAAGATGGAGAAATTTCTTGACGGTCTGGCGCCCGCGCTTAAATGCCAACTGGTCGTGCACACTTTTCCTAATTTTAAAACGCTGGTGGACAAGGCCATTACTCTGGAAAATGAGAGACGCAGTCTGGAAGATATCCGCAAGCGAAAAAGGGACCAGACTAATCACACTCGCAATCACCGAAGCAAGACAGATTTTAAAAAGGGTGGGACACCCAAATTCTCATCCAATGTCTCACGCCCAATCAAGAATTTTCATGCAAGGGACAAGGAATTCACCTATCGTCCCGGCGTTACTTGTTACGCTTGTGGAGAAGAAGGGCATTATGCCAAACAGTGCCCCAAGCCAAGGAACTCAACCCCAAAGCCGAACAACGGCGGCAATAATTCAGCGCCCAAGCGAAACAATTTCAATCCCAACAATAACCACAGGAAGGGTCATGTGAACCACGTAACCAAAGAGGAGGCACAAAATGCTCCGGATATCGTACTCGGTACGTTTCCTGTCAACACAATACCTGCAATGGTTTTGTTTGATTCTGGAGCTTCTCACTCTTTCATCTCGAAAAGTTTTGCTTTGCAAAATAATTTTTCGATGCTTCCTTTGGAGAAATCCATAATAATCAAGTCCCCCAGGATTCAGCAAGTTTCTCAGAATTACTGTCAGAATGTGGTCATTGAGTTTGAAGGATTGGAGTTTTACGCAAATCTTATTGTATTGGAAAATAAAGGACTGGATGTCATCCTAGGGATGGATTGGCTAACCACCAATAAAGGTTTTATCGACTGTTTCAACAGGACCGTGATTCTCACACACCACCAAGGGAAGACAATAAGAGTATCAGCCAAGGATGGAAAAAGACCCCGGCAACCGAGATTAAACAAGGTGGACGTTTCTGAGCTAAACAAGGTTCCAGTAGTGTGTGAATTTCCAGATGTATTCCCTGAAGAGCTGCCAGGCATGCCACCAGACTGAGAAATAGAATTCCGCATTGAGCTAGCACCAGGAACCACCCCCATATACAAGAAACCATACAGAATGGCACCATCCGAGTTGATCGAATTGAAGAAGCAAATAAAGGAATTACTGGAAAAAGGATACATTCGAGCCAGCTCCTCCCCTTGGGGATCACCAATTTTATTTGCCAAGAAGAAGGATGGAACGCTGAGATTGTGTATTGACTATCGAGCACTTAACATGGTCACAGTCAAAAACAAATACCCGATGCCAAGGATAAACGATTTATTTGATCAACTTGCTCAGGCCAAGGTATTCTTAAAAATTGACTTAAGGTCAGGATACCATCAATTGAAGGTACGAACGGAAGATATCCCCAAAACAGCCTTCACCTCCAGATATGGACTGTACGAGTTCACAGTGATGCCATTTGGATTAACTAACGCCCCATCATATTTTGTTCACCTCATGAACAAAGTATTTATGAAGTTTATGGACAAATTCGTCGTGGTATTCATCGACGATATTCTGGTATACTCCAAAACACCAGAAGAGCACGTAGAACATCTCAGGATTGTACTAGGAGAGCTAAGGAAACACCAATTGTATGCCAAGTTCAGCAAGTGCGAATTTTGGCTAAGACAAGTAGGTTTTCTAGGCCACGTGCTGACTCAAGACGGTATAGCAGTGGACCCAGAGAAAGTCAAGGCCGTACTTGACTGGAAGTCACCAGCCAGCGTAACGAACATACAAAGTTTCTTGGGAATGGCAGGATATTACCGCAGATTTATTGAAGGATTTTCCACCATATCCAAGCCTATGACACAGTTACTCAAGAAAGATAAGAAGTTTGAGTGGACAGAAGCCTGCGAGAAAAGTTTCCAAGAGCTAAAGCGGAAATTGACAACAGCACCGGTATTAATTGTACCCGATATACACAAGAATTTTGAAGTATTTTGTGACGCGTCCAGAAAGGGTCTCGGATGCGTGTTGATGCAAGAAGGCAAGGTTGTCGCCTACGCTTCAAGGCAACTTCGCAAGCACGAGGAAAATTATCCCACTCATGACTTAGAAATGGCAGCAGTTATCCATGCACTCAAGGAATGGAGGCATTTCCTACTTGGGAATCGATGTGAAATATATACGGATCACAAAAGCCTCAAATACATTTTTACACAGCCAGAACTAAATTTACGGCAACGCCGCTGGTTGCAATTGGTAAAGGATTATGATGTTGGTATCCATTACCATCCAGGGAAAGCAAACGTCATGGCCGATGCCCTGAGTCGGAACCCCAGCTCCGACGGGAACTATCTGCACAGCTTGAGGCCCGAATTCCATCAAGAATTTTCCAAGCTCAACTTGATAATGGTAGCAGAAGGCACCATATCAAACTTTGAAATACAACCACACCTTGTGGAGAAAATTAAAGAGGCTCAGTCCGGTCACCCCAGCATTGAAGGAATTAATAGGAAGTTGAGTATGGGCAAGGCCTCAGAATTCGTCATAGACAATGAAGGAATATTATGGTACGGAGAAAGGCTATGCGTGCCAAACATAGAAGACCTTAAACAGCAAATTTTAGCTGAAGCACACACCACTCCATATTCGATCCACCCTGGAGGAACCAAAATGTATAAGGATATTCAGGAAAGATTTTGGTGGCACGGTATGAAGAGGGACATAGCCGCCTTCATTGCATGTTGCGACTCATGTCAACGCATAAAAGCTGAACATCAGAGACCAGCCGGACTACTGCAACCTAACAAAATACCTGAGTGGAAATGGGATGAAATAGGGATGGATTTTGTCGGATTACCTCAGTCACGACACGGGAATGATGCCATATGGGTCATCACTGACAGGTTGACCAAAGTGGCACACTTTATTCCAGTGAAGACAACCTACACCACTCAGAGGCTTGCCAGGATTTATCTTTCCCGCATAGTCTGTCTGCACGGTGTCCCGAAGACTATAATTTCCGACAGAGGCACTTAGTTCATCTCAAGATTTTGGGAGCATTTACAACAGGCTCTGGGAATCCAACTAGCCTTCAGTACCGCATACCATCCACAGACTGATGGACAAACAGAACGCGTAAACTAGGTTTTAGAAGACATGCTGAGAGCATGCGTCCTCACCTATGGAACCAGTTGGGAGGACAGCCTGCCATATGCCGAGTTCGCATTCAACAACAGTTACCAGGCCAGCCTGCAAATGGCTCCTTTCGAAGCCCTATATGGAAGAAGTTGTCGTACCCCATTAAATTGGTCAGAGACCGGAGACAGCCGCATCTTCGGACCAGACGTGCTCAGAGAAGCCGAGGAAAAAGTCAAGCTAATCAGGGACCGACTTAAGACCGCTCAAAGTCGACAGAAAAGTTATTATGATCAGAAACATCGTAGGGTCAGCTTCGAACCCGGTGAGTTCGTATATTTGAGAGTATCCCCGATGAGAGGATTGCAACGGTTTAAGATTAAAGGAAATTAGCACCAAGATTCATTGGGCCATTTTGCATAGTGGCACGAAGAGGCACTGTAGCCTACCAGCTAGACTTACCCGAAGACTTGTCCGACATTCACGACGTGTTCCACGTCTCTCAATTAAGGAAGTGCGTAAACAACCCAGAGAAACAAGTATCCCATGAGAACATTGACGTACAGCCAGACCTCACTTATCGAGAACGTCCCATAAGAATATTAGAGGAGTCTGAAAGGAGGACCCGACAGAAAACCATCAGGATTTTCAAAGTCCAGTGGAGCAATCACACCGACAGTGAAGCAACTTGGGAAAGCGAGGATTTTCTTCGGACAGAGCATCCACACTTATTTAAGGATCAGCTGAAATCTCGGGGACGAGATTTTTCCTAAGGGGGTAGGTGTTGTGACACTCCAAAATTTTATTTGGTTTTTATCAAAAACTTTGTGGTTTTGAGGAGAGCCCTTTTTAAAGTTTTTCTTTTTCAGAAAAACCTTTCTCTTAAAAACTTCCTTTTGCCTTGGCAAGGATTTTATTTCTTTCAAACTTTGGTGGTTGATCTTTTGCAAACTTTTTCTCTGTTGGTTCCCTCTAAAAATTTATTTGTTTGGGAGTTTTATTTGTTTTATTTTTAAAGTGAAGCTCTATGAAAGTTTGGGATTTTTCTTGTCTTTGAAGCCACCCATGGCTTTGTATTTTGCCCATGAGATAAAACCCCTCCAAAACCTCCCCTCCCCCTTGTGATCAACCTAAGTTCTCTGTCCCAACTAATCCAAACTAGTTTTGGATTTTATTCTAATTATTTTTCCCTCTCAAATCAATTCTGAATATTATTTGGAGCCTAAGGGATTTTCAAAGCAAGTACACTTTTTCATTTGAGTTTTGACCTCAAACCAATTCTCCTGGATTGTCCTTTGAACCCACAACCCAGAACCATCTTGATCCACTCCTCCTCTTTTCAAATTTTTCAAAATACAGTCTCTGCAAGTTTGGACCAGATTTGCCAAATTTGGTGAAATTCATATCCACACTGCTCCAAAAATTCCACCAAAAATCATGCAGCCTACTTGAGCAAGGAGAAGCCACTCCACCAAAAATCAGCTCAAGGAAAAATCACCAGAGGCCAATTTCATTCTGTCGAACAACTTGTGGGCACTGTTACTGTTCAAAGTTTAGAAAATTCAGTTTCAGTGTCATCTTCAGTTTGTCAGTTTCAGTCACGCGGCCACAGTGCCCTTGGCACGATCCTCGCCGCCTCTTCCTCTTGTCCGAAGCTTCACACGCGTGCGTGGAGCCTTCCTAGCGTCGGTAGCACGCTGGCCCGCCCTCGCCGGCGTCTTCTGCGGCGTCGGGACCTCCCGTGGCAGCCGACAGGAGGCACACCACGGCAGAACGCCGTTCTGCGCCGCCCATCGCTCCCTGGCTCTCCGCGTGGCCTCATGCACGCCAGCGCACGCCCGTGGCACAGCCACCATGGCCGGCAAGCACGGAACGCGCTCTCCGCCGCCGATGGGCCCGCGCCATCCCCGTTCCGTTGAGCTCGCCCTTAACACCCAAACCCCGGCCAGTTTAACACCAAAACGGACCCTTTGCACCTCCATGATGACGCTCGACCCCCTAACCACCCCGACCGAGCACGGCGCCACCGTAATCACTCGCCGGTGATCCTCGTTCACGGCAACCGCCTCGGACCGCCTATATAAAGGGGCCCCGAGCTCACTCTCGTGCACGCAGCACCTCCACTTCTCACCAACACCCCGCCAGTCCACTAGGGGGACCTCGAGGAGGTCTCCTCCCCCAGCTCCGGCCGCCTCGCCCCGCCTCGGCCTCCAGCCCGATTCGTTCCGGTGAGGCCATCTCCGGCGCTCAAACCCCGCTCGTTACCCTCTCTAGCTGCCAGGAGCATAACCCCCTCTTCAATTTAACCTTTGCAGCCCTCTCCGACGAGCCCCTCGACCACCCGAGCCGCCGTCCGTCGGAGCAAAGCTCGCCGTCGACGTGGTGCTCGCCGACCGACTCCACCACCATCAACTGGCGCGGAAGGGTGCCCTGAGCACGGAGGTACCCTCCGATCTCTCTGCCTCGCCGTGGATCGTCGCCGGCGACCACCGCGGCTCTCGGGCGCCGGCGAACTCTGCCGCCCCGTTTGAACATTTGAACCTGACGGGTGGGACCCCACCATCAGCCTCTCTGCTCTCTCTCTCTCGAATCGTTTTCTGAAAGCGCCTTCGGGCAGAATGCGTCTTCTCTTTGGGTTGGCGTAGTCGCTACCGAAGCGTTTTCTGTTTTTATAAACTAGCCCCTGGAAATCTTCTGTTTCATTACAGATAAGTCCCTGGACAAAAACCCTTATAACTTTTAAACATAAAAGTATTTTTGATTGATTCTTTTTCTGTTCTCTTTAAAATTTTGCCTAGTTTTTTATCAGATTTATTTGAAAAATATTTGGTTTACTTTCTGTGCACTCCTGGGTATTTATGATAGCGCATGTATTTTCTTTATATCGTAGATACCGAGGGAGGTGACGGAGCCGCGAACTTCATCGAGCTAGGCTCCGACTACTCTGAACCAGGCAAGCATGTTTGAACTTTTGATATGATGAGTGTCTTGGCATGTTTTGCATTTAGTTAGTTTCATGGCATGTTGGTGAGCATACCGATGAACATTATTTTATGTGATAATGAGGTAAGTGAGTTCGATGATCCATGTGTGGATGAATGTGAATATGAATGGCCATGTGTTGGCATGAGGATGGGTACGATGGCAGTGTTGTAGCATGCCAGTCTTACGCCAGACTATGTGACTTCAGTGTCAAACCATGTCGGTCCAGTACCTATCATTTCCTTCCTTGTACTACCACATGTTTTCCGCAAGGAATATGGTTTAGTAAGTTGCAAACCGCTTTCATGGTACACATCAAAAAGGAGAGGCCGTGATGATGGTTCCATGACCCTGGATTAAAGCCAGTCAGCCGGTCAGGGGGCATGGGTGTTTCCGGTTGGGACCGAGAGGGGGGCACCCCTTAGAGCGCGCGTATATAAATTTGATCCCATGCTATTCGAGATTGTGATCTCCCCGTCTCAAAAGCTTTTCTTGGACGATGTCTAGGGTGATTCCTAGCATCGAGAGGTAGGATGGGTGTGTACCGGTTAGCTGTGTTTTCTTCCGAAATACCGTAAATGGAACTAGTCCTTCGTGACTACGGAAATCCGTTGGCTGTGGGAAAAATTTTGTACAAACTCGGCAGAGTCATATATTCCTCCAAATCATCTATTCCATGTCCAAATTCGTTCCATCTCATCCTAATCAATTGTCAGTTTTGATGACAGAGACTCCGGTGAATCGCATGAATGCTAAGTCCGGTTAAATGATTATCCCTGTGGATGGACTAACCCGTTTATTATCATGGATTAAACGTTTGTTATGAGCATTATTTACTTGTGAATAAAAGCCCTTTTTGTGATGTCGCTTAGACGTCCGACTGTGGCATTTCTTTTTAAGCCCTTTCTGTGATGTCGCTCAGACGTCTGACTGTGGCATTTCTTTTAAAGCCCTTTCTGTGATGTCGCTCAGACGCCCGACTGTGGCATTTCTTTTAAAGCCCTTTCTGTGATGTCGCTCAGACGTCCGACTGTGGCATTTCTTTTAAAGCCCTTTCTGTGATGTCGCTCAGACGTCCGACTGTGGCATTTCTTTTAAAGCCCTTTCTGCGATGTCGCTCAGATGTCCGACTGTGGCATTTCTTTTAAAGCCCTTTCTGTGATGTCCCTTAGATGTCCGACTGTGGCATTTCTTTTAAAGCCCTTTATGTGGCGACGCTCAGACGCCCGACTGTGGTATTTCTTTTAAAGCCCTTTATGTGGTGTCGCTAAGACGCCCGACTATGGCATCTTTTCCTTACTTTTATTTTCTCACCTTTCGAGGCGTCGCTTCAGACACCCGATCGGTCCTTCTTTATGTTCTGTGGGATTTCGGGCGGACTACCGCCGTTTCCCTTTTTACTTACCCCGTTATGCCAATTTTATTTATTGTGCATTGAGAATTAATCATGTTGCATCCATGCACGCATTTGTTATATCTTACGTCCGAACTGTCTTGTGAGTACTTTCAAAGTACTCACTGGCTTGTTGATTTGGCCAGATGCTGACGAAGGCGATCTCATGGATGAAGAGTTCGATAGCGAGTCCGACACTTAGAGGAGTCCCAGTCAGTCTCGTGCGACCCTGGATTTGGTCACTGTTTTATATCCGCTTCCGCTACCAAATAAATTTATCGAGCCTCACCTCGACGTTCGATGAAATGATATACTTAGAGTCTTGTATTTCCCTTCCCGCTGTGCTTTTCCACCACCACCCTATCCTTGAGTCAGTAGTATGTCTCCACACCACTGTGTCCTGTCCGCCATTATGTATAATTATTGGCGTGCTTGTAATAATTTGGTTGAGCAACCGCAGTTCAACCCTGTAATATATTTTATGCTACTGGCTTATTGTATCAAGAAATTGTCTACCAGTGAGGAGGATTTCTCTCATACTGGACTCAAAAGACTGGTTTATCAATAAATATTTTTATTGGAAAACCGGTCGTGACAGCAATCCTCCCACTCGGAGGCTTAGCTGCGACCCCGTTATCGCCTAAGTTAAAAACATTCTGAGTGGAGAGAAATCCTCCCACTCGGGGGCTTAGCGGCGACCCCGTAATCGCCTAAGTTAAAAAAATCTGAGTGGAGAGCAGTCCTCCCACTCGAGGGCTTAGCTACGACCCCGTAATCGTCTAAGTTAAAAATATTCCGCTCAAGTGCTTAGCTGCGACCCTGTAATCGCCTAAGTTAAAAACATTCCTAGTGGAGAGCGATCCTCCCACTCGGGGGCTTAGCTTCATCCCTGTAATTGCCTAAGCTAAAA
>NW_025228293.1:63970-64558 GCF_018294505.1 Triticum aestivum | reverse complement strand
GAGTGGAGAGGAATCCTCCCACTCGGGGGCTTATCTGCGACCCCATAATTGCCTAAGTTAAAAACATTCCGAGTGGAGAGCAATTCTCCCACTCGGGGGCTTAGCTGCGACCCTTTAATCGCCTAAGTAAAAACCATTCCGAGTGGAGAGCAATCCTCGCACTCGGGGGCTTAGCTGCGACCACGTAATCCCCTAAGTTAAAAACATTCCGAGTCGAGAGCAATCCTCCCACTCGGGGGCTTAGCTTTGACCCCGTAATCGCCTAAGTTAAGAAAATCCGAGTGGAGAGCAGTCCTCCCACTCGAGGGCTTAGCTACGACCCCGTAATCGTCTAAGTTAAAAATATTCCGCTCGAGGGCTTAGTTGGGACCCCGTAATCGCCTAAGTTAAAAACATTCCTAGTGGAGAGCGATCCTCCCAGTCGGGGGCTTAGCTGCATCCCTGTAATCGCCTAAGCTAAAAACATTCCGAGTGGAGAGCAATCCTCCCACTCGGGGGCTTAGCTACGACCTTGTAATCTCCTAAGTTAAAAACATTTCCGAGTGGAGAGCAATCCTCCCACTCGGAGGCTTAGCTGCGACCCTGTTA
>NW_025228293.1:62578-63447 GCF_018294505.1 Triticum aestivum | reverse complement strand
CCTAGTGGAGAGCAATCCTCCCACTCGGGGGCTTAGCTGCGACCCCTTAATCGCCTAAGTTAAAAACATTCCGAGTTAAGAGTAACCTTCCCACTTGGAGGCTTAGCCGCGACCCCGTAATCGCCTAAGTTAAAAACATTCCGAGTGGAGAGAAATCCTCCCACTCGGAGGCTTAGCTGCAACCCCGTAATCGCCTAAGTTAAAAACATTCCGAGTGGAGAGAAATCCTCCCACTCGGGGGCATAGCTGCGACCCCGTAATCGCCTAAGTTAAAAACATTCCGAGTGTCACAGCCCTAGAGCTTGCTTGTAACTAGTGTCATTGCATCCATGCATCGTGTCTAAATTTCTTTTAAACTAGAAATGGGGATGTTCAAACCCTAGCACCAAATACAATTCAAATAGGTTCAACCAAAATATTTTCAATGACCTCAAAATATCCTTTTAAAATGTTCATGATTTATGGAAAAAGGTGAAAGCCTCTACCAGAGATAATGCATATTTTTCTAGGACATTTTGGTCACTGAATTAAATCATTATGGTATTTGAGTTGGAGTTTAAAAGTTACCATTAAATATTGGTTGCTCCAAATATTCTGAAATTTATTGTGTGGTTTGAAAATAATTCCGAGTCGAGAGCAATCCTCCCACTCGGGGGCTTAGCTTTGACCCCATAATTGCCTAAGTTAAAAAACCCGAGTGGAGAGCAGTCCTCCCACTCGGGGGCTTAGCTACGACCCCGTAATCACATAAGTTAAAAATATTCCACTCGGGGGCTTAGCTGCGACCCCGTAATCGCCTAAGTTAAAAACATTCCTAGTGGAGAGCAATCCTCCCACTCGGGGGCTTAGCTGCGACCCCTTAATCGCCT
>NW_025228293.1:38200-60802 GCF_018294505.1 Triticum aestivum | reverse complement strand
AAATCCGAGTGGAGAGCAGTCCTCCCACTCGAGGGCTTAGCTACGACCCCGTAATTCTCTAAGTTAAAAATATTCCGCTCGAGGGCTTAGCTGCGACCCCGTAATCGCCTAAGTTAAAAACATTCCTAGTGGAGAGCGATCCTCCCACTCGGGGGCTTAGCTGCATCCCTGTAATCGCCTAAGCTAAAAACATTCCGAGTGGAGAGCAATCCTCCCACTCGCGGGCTTAGCTACGACCCCGTAATCTCCTAAGTTAAAAACATTCTGAGTGGAGAGCAATCCTCGCACTCGGGGGCTTAGCTGCTGTCACGACCGGTTTTCCAATAAAAATATTTATTGACAAACCAATCTTTTGAGTCCAGTATGAGAGAAATCCTCCTCACTGGTAGACAAATTCTTGATACAATAAGCCAGTAGCATAAAATATATTACAGGGTCGAACTACGGTTGCTCAACCAAATTATTACAAACACGCCAATAAATATACATAATGGCGGACATGACACAGTGGTGTGGAGGCATACTACTGACTCGAGGATAGGGCGGTGGTGGAGAAACATAGCGGGGAGAGAGATCCAAGACTCTAAGTCTGTCATCTCATCGAGTGTTGAGGTGAGGCTCGATGAATTTATTTGGTAGCGGAAGCGGATATAAAACAGTGACCAAATCCAGGGTCACACGAGACTGACTGGGACTCCTCTAGGTGTCAGACTCGCTATCAAACTCTTCATCCATGAGATCGCCTTCGTCAGCATCTGGCCAAATCAACAAGCCAGTGTGTACTTTGAAAGTACTCGCAAGACAGTTCGGACGTAAGATATAACAAATGCATGCATGAATGCGTCATGAATAAGTCACCAATGTACATTCAAAAATTAGCATAACAAGGTAAGTAAAAGGGAAACGATGGTAGTCCGCCTGGAATCCCAACAACATAAATGAATACCGATCGGGTGTCTGAAGCGACGCCTCGAAAGGTGAATAAATAAATATAAGGAAATGATGCCACAGTCGGGCGTCTTAGCGACACCACATAAAGGGCTTTAAAGGAAATGCCACAGTCGGACGTCGGGGCGACATCACAGAAAGGGCTTTAAAAGAAATACCACAGTCGGGTGTCTTAGCGACACCACATAAAGGGCTTTTAAAAGAAATGCCACAGTCGGACGTCGGGGCGACATCACAGAAAGGGCTTTAAAAGAAATGCCACAGTCGGATGTCGGGGCGACATCGCAGAAAGGGCTTTTATTCACAAGAAAATAATGCTCATAATAAATGTTCAATTCATGAGAATAAATGGGTTAGTCCATCCACAGGAATAATCATTTAACCGGACTTAGCACTCATGCGATTCACCGGAGTCTCTGTCATCAAAACTGACGTTTGATCAGGATAAGGTAATATCGATCTAGGGCATGGAATAGATGGTTTGGAGGAATATATGACTCTGCAGAGTTTATACAAAATTTTTCCCACAGCCAACGGATTTGCGTAGTCACGAAGGACTAGTTCCGTTTACGGTATTTCGGAAGAAACACAGCTAACCAGTACACACCCATCCTACCTCTCGATGCTAGGAATCACCCTAGACATCGTCCAAGAAAAACTTTTGAGACGGGGAGATCACAATCTCGAATAGCATGGGATCAAATTTATATACGCGCGCTCTAAGGGGTGCCCCCCTCTCGGTCCCAACCGGAAACACCCATGCCCCCTGACCGGATGACTGGCTTTAATCCAGGGCCATGGAACCATCATCACGGCCTCTCCTTTTGGTGTGTACCAGGAAAGCGGTTTGCATCTTACTAAACCATATTCCTTGCGGAAAACATGTGGTAGTATAGGGAAGGAAATGAGAGGAACTGGACCGATACGGTTTGACACTGAAGTCACATAGTCTGGCATAAGACTGGCATGCTATGACACTGCCATCTTACCCATCCTCATGCCAACACATGGCCATTCATACTCACATCCATCCACTTATGGATCATCAAACTCACTTACCTCAATATTGCATAAAATAACGTTCATCGATATGCTCCTCAACATGCCATGAAACTAACTAAATGCAAAACATGCCAAGACACTCAACATATCAAAAGTTCAAACATGCTTGCCTGGTTCAGAGTAGTCGGAGCCTAGCTCGGTGAAGTTCGCGGCTCCGTCACCTCCTTCAGTATCTACGGTATAAAGAAAATATATGCGCTATCGTAATACCAAGGGGTGCACAAAAAGTATTCCAAATATTTTTCAAATAAATCTGATAAGAAACTAGACAAAATTTTAAAGAGAACAGAAAAAGAATCAATCAAAAATACCTTTCTGTTTAAAAGTTATAAGGGTTTTTATCCAGGGACTCATATGTAATGAAATAGAAGATTTCGAGGGGCTAGCTTATAAAAATAGAAAGCGACTCGAATAAGAATGCGCCGGCCCAGCGGGAAAACGTATTTGGCAGAAGACGTTTTCAGAAAACGCTTCGCTTAGACAGGACAGAGAGGCTGACAGGCGGGTCCCGCCCATCAGGTTTGAATATACGAACGGGGCGGCAGATTTCGCCGGTGCCCGTGAGCCGCGGTGGTCGCCGGCGGCGATCCACGGCGAGGCAGGGAGATCGGAGGGTACCTCCGTGTTCAGGGCGCCATTCCGCGTCGGTTGGTGGTGGTGGTGGTCGCTGGCGAGTACCACGTGGACGGCGAGCCTGGCTCCGGCGGACGGCGGCTCGGGTGGTTGCGGACTTCGTCGAAGAGAGCTATGAAGATCAAATTGAGGAGGGGGTTAGGCTTCTGGTAGCTAGAGGGGGTAACACATGGGGTTTGGGCGCCGGAGACGGCCTCACCGGAGCGAATCGAGCTGGTGGCCGAGGCGGAGCGAGGCGGCCGGAGTCGAGGAAGAAGGGCCCCTCGAGGCTCTTCTAGTTGCTGGTCGGGTTCCAGTGAGGTGGTGGAGGTGTGCGGGGGCGAGAGGGAGCTTAGGGGCGCTATATATAGCCGGCCCGAGGCGTTTGCCGCGAACGGGATAAGTCCGGCGAGTGATTACGGCGGTGCTGTGGTTGGGCAGTGGGATTAGGGGCTTGGGCAACGCCGTTGAGGTCCACCGGTTCAATTTAGGTGCTAATCGGGCTGGGATTTGGTACTAGGGGCGAGTTCGACAGAACGGGACGGCGCGGGCCCGTCGGCGGCAGTGAGCACGTTCCGTGCATGCCGGGCCACGGCGACGGTGCCACGGGCGTGCGCTGGCATGCATGAGGCCACGCGGAGAGCAGAGGGGCGTTGGGCGGTGCCGAACGGCGTTGAGCCTGTTGGGGAACGTTGCAGGAAATTAAAATTTTTCCTACGGTTTCACCAAGATCCATCTATGAGTTCATCTAAGCAACGAGTCTAGGGAGAGAGTTTGCATCTACATACCACTTGTAGATCGCGTGCGGAAGCTTGCAAGGTGATGATGTAGTCGTACTCGACGTGATCCAAATCACCGATGACCTGCGCCGAACGGACGGCACCTCCGCGTTCAACACACGTACGGAACAGCCACGTCTCCTCCTTCTTGATCCAGCAAGGAAGGGAGGAGAGGTTGAGGGGATGGCACCAGCAGCAGCACGACGGCGTGGTGTTGATGGAGCTGCAGTACTCCGGCAGAGCTTCGCTAAGCACTATGGAGGTGGAGGAGGTGTTGGGGAGGGAGAAGGAGGCAACCAAAGGCCAGGGCGTTCAGGTATGAAGTCCCTCCTCTCCCCCCACTATATATAGGGGTGCCAAGGGGGGGTGGCCGGCCCTAGGAGATCCAATCTCCTAGGGGGTGTGGCGGCCAAGGGGGGTTTTCCCTCCCCCCAAGGCACCTAGGAGGTGCCTTACCCTCCTAGGACTCTTGCCCCCTTGAACCCTAGGCGCATGGGCCTATGTGGGGCTGGTGCCCTTTGCCCATTAGGCCAAGGCGCACCCCCCCACAGCCCATGTGGCCCCCCGGGACAGGTGGACCCACCCGGTGGACCCCCGGGACCCTTCCGGTGGTCCCGGTACAATACCGATAACCCCGAAACTTGTCCCGATGCCCGAAACAGGACTTCCCATATATAAATCTTTACCTCCGGACCATTCCGGAACTCCTCGTGACGTCCGGGATCTCATCCGGGACTCTGAACAACATTCGGGTTACTGCATATACATATCCCTATAACCCTAGTGTAACTGAACCTTAAGTGTGTAGACCCTACGGGTTCGGGAGACATGCAGACATGACCGAGACTCTCTCAGTCAATAACCATCAGCGGGATCTGGATACCCATGATGGCTCCCACATGCTCCTCGATGTTGTCATCGGATGAACCACTATGTCGAGGATTCGATCAAACCCTGTATGCAATTCCCTTTGTCAATCGGTACGTTACTTGCCCGAGACTTGATCGTCGGTATCCCAATACCTTGTTCAGTCTCGTTACCGGCAAGTCACTTTACTCGTACCGTAATGCATGATCCCGTGTCCAACACCTTGGTCACATTGAGCTCAATATGATGATGCATTACCGAGTGGGCCCAGAGATACCTCACCGTCATACGGAGTGACAAATCCCAGTCTCGATCCGTGTCAACCCAACAGCTACTTTCGGAGATACCTGTAATGTACCTTTATAGTCACCCAGTTACGTTGTGACGTTTGGTACACCCAAGGCATTCTTACGGTATCCGGGAGTTACACGATCTCATGGTCGAAGGAAGAGATACTTGACACTTGCAAAGCTCTAGCAAAACGAACTACACGATCTTTTATGCTATGCTTAGGATTGGGTCTTGTCCATCACATCATTCTCCTAATGATGTGATCCCGTTATCAACGACATCCAATGTCCATAGTCAGGAAACAATGACTATCTGTTGATCACAACGAGCTGGTCAACTAGAGGCTTACCAGGGACATTGTGTGGTCTAAGTATTCACACGTGTATTACGATTTCCGGATAATACAGTTATAGCATGAATACAAGACAATTATCATGAACAATGAAATATAATAATACTTTTATTATTGCCTCTAGGGCATATTTCCAACAGTCTCCCACTTGCACTAGAGTCACTAATCTAGTTACATTGTGATGAATCGAACACCCATAGAGTTCTGGTGTTGATCATGTTTTGCACGCTAGAGAGGTTTAGTCAGCGGATCTGCGACATTCAGATCCGTGTGCACTTTGCAAATCTCTATGTCTCCATCTTGAACATTTTCACGGATGGAGTTGAAACGACGCTTGATGTGCCTGGTCTTCTTGTGAAACCTGGGCTCCTTTGTGAGGGCAATAGCTCCAGTGTTGTCACAGAAGAGTTTGATCGGCCCCGACGCATTGGGTATGACTCCTAGGTCGGTGATGAACCCAAATCGCTTCATGTGCTGCCTCCGAGGCTGCCATGTACTCCGCTTCACACGTAGATCCCGCCACCACGCTCTGCTTGCAGCTGCACCAGCTTACTGCTCCACCATTCAACATATACACATATCCGGTTTGTGACTTAGAGTCATCCGGATCTGAGTCAAAGCTAGCGTCGACGTAACCCTTTACGACGAGCTCTTCGTCTCCTCCATAAACGAGAAACATGTCCTTTGTCCTTTTCAGGTACTTCAGGATATTCTTGACCGCTGTCCAGTGTTCCTTGCCGGGATTACTTTGGTATCTTGCTACCAAACTTACGGCAAGGTTTACATCGGGTCTGGTACACAGCATGGCATACATAATAGATCCTATGGCTGAAGCATAGGGGATGACACTCATCTCTTCTTTATCTTTTCCCGTGGTCGGTGACTGAGCTGAGCTCAGTCTCATACCTTGTAACATAGGCAAGAACCCCTTCTTGGACTGATCCATTCTGAATCTCTTCAAAATCTTATCAAGGTATGTGCTTTGTGAAAGACCTATGAGGCGTCTCGATCTATCTCTATAGATCTTGATGCCTAATATATAAGCAGCTTCTCCAAGGTCCTTCATTGAAAAACACTTATTCAAGTAGGCCTTAATGCTGTCCAGAAATTCTATATTATTTCCCATCAGGAGTATGTCATCTACATATAATATGAGAAATGCTACAGAGCTCCCACTCACTTTCTTGTAAACGCAGGCTTCTCCATAAGTCTGCATAAACCCAAACGCTTTGATCATCTCATCAAAGCGAATGTTCCAACTCCGAGATGCTTGCACCAGTCCATAAATGGATCGCTGGAGCTTGCATACTTTGTTAGCGTTCCGAGGATCGACAAAACCTTCCGGCTGCATCATATACAGTTCTTCCTTAAGATGCCCGTTAAGGAATGTTGTTTTGACGTCCATCTGCCATATCTCATAATCATAGTATGCGGCAATTGCTAACATGATTCGGACGGACTTTAGCTTCGCTACGGGAGAGAATGTCTCGTCGTAGTCAATCCCTTGAACCTGTCGATAACCCTTAGCAACAAGTCGAGCTTTATAGATGGTAACATTACCATCCGCGTCCGTCTTCTTCTTAAAGATCCATTTGTTTTCTATCGCTCGCCGATCATCGGGCAAGTCTGTCAAAGTCCATACTTTGTTTTCATACATGGATTCTATCTCGGATTTCATGGCTTCAAGCCATTTGTTGGAATCCGGGCCCGCTATTGCTTCTTCATAGTTCGAAGGTTCATTGTTGTCTAACAACATGATTTCCAGGACAGGGTTGCCGTACCACTCTGGTGCGGAACGTGTCCTTGTGGACCTACGAAGTTCAGCAGTAACTTGATCCGAAGTACTTTGATCATTATCATGGTTTTCCTCTTCAGTTGGTGTGGGCATCACAGGAACGGTTTCCTGTGTTGCGTCACTATCCCGCTCAAGAGGTAGTACTTCATCGAGTTCTACTTTCCTCCCACTTACTTCTTTCGAGAGAAACTCCTTTTCCAGAAAGCATCCGTTCTTGGCAACAAAGATCTTGCCTTCGGATCTTAAGTAGAAGGTATACCCTATAGTTTCCTTAGGGTATCCTATGAATACGCATTTTTCCGACTTGGGTTCGAGCTTTTCAGGTTGAAGTTTCTTGACATAAGCTTCGCATCCCCAAACTTTTAGAAACGACAGCTTAGGTTTCTTTCCAAACCATAATTCATACGGTGTCGTCTCAACGGATTTAGACGGTGCCCTATTTAAAGTGAATGTAGCTGTCTCTAGAGCGTATCCCCAAAATGATAGCGGTAAATCGGTAAGAGACATCATAGACCGCACCATATCCAATAGAGTGCGATTACGACGTTCGGACACACCGTTTCGCTGAGGTGTTCCAGGCGGCGTGAGCTGTGAAACGATTCCACATTTCTTTAAGTGTGTACCAAATTCATGACTTAAGTATTCTCCTCCACGATCTGATCGTAAGAATTTTATCTTTCGGTCATGTTGATTCTCCACCTCATTCTGAAATTCCTTGAACTTTTCAAAGGTCTCAGACTTGTGTTTCATTAAGTAGACATACCCATATCTACTCAAGTCATCTGTGAGGGTGAGAACATAATGATATCCTCCGCGAGCCTCAACGCTCATTGGACCGCACACATCGATATGTATGATTTCCAACAAGTTGGTTGCTCGCTCCATTGTTCCGGAGAACGGAGTCTTGGTCATTTTACCTAAGAGGCATGGTTCGCACGTGTCAAACGATTCATAATCAAGAGACTCTAAAAGTCCATCGGCATGGAGCTTCTTCATGCGCTTGACACCAATGTGACCAAGGCGGCAGTGCCACAAGTATGTGGGACTATCGTTATCAACTTTAAATCTTTTGGCATCTACACTATGAACATGTGTAATGTTACGCTCGAGATTCATTAAGAATAAACCATTGACCATCGGAGCATGACCATAAAACATATCTCTCATATAAATCGAACAACCATTATTCTCAGACTTAAATGAGTAGCCATCTCGTATTAAACAAGATCCTGATACAATGTTCATGCTCAAACTTGGCACTAAATAACAATTATTAAGGTTCAAAACCAATCCCGTAGGTAAATGTAGAGGCAGCGTGCCGACGGCAATCACATCGACTCTGGAACCATTCCCGACGCGCATCGTCACCTCGTCCTTCGCCAGTCTCCGTTTATTCCGCAGCTCCTGCTGTGAGTTACAAATATGAGCAACGGCACCGGTATCAAATACCCAGGAGTTACTACGAGTACTGGTAAGGTACACATCAATCACATGTATATCAAATATACCTTTGGTGTTGCCGGCCTTCTTATCCGCTAAGTATTTGGGGCAGTTCCGCTTCCAGTGACCCTTCCCCTTGCAATAAAAGCACTCAGTCTCAGGCTTGGGTCCATTCTTTGACTTCTTCCTGGTAACTGGCTTACCAGGCGCGGCAACATCTTTGCCGTCCTTCTTGAAGTTCTTCTTACCCTTGCCCTTCTTGAACTTAGTGGTCTTATTGACCATCAACACTTGATGTTCTTTCTTGATTTCAGCCTCTGCTGACTTCAGCATCGAGAACACTTCAGGAATGGTCTTTTCCATTCCCTGCATGTTGTAGTTCATCACAAAGCTCTTGTAGCTTGGTGGGAGCGACTGGAGGATTCTGTCAATGACCGCCTCATCTGGGAGGTTAATGTTCAGCTGGGTCATACGGTTGTGCAACCCAAACATCTTCAGGATGTGCTCACTGACAGAACTGTTCTCCTCCATCTTACAACTGTAGAACTTGTCGGAGACATCATATCTCTCGACCCAGGCATGAGCTTGAAAAACTAGTTTCAGCTCTTCGAACATCTCATATGCTCCGTGATGCTCAAAACGCTTTTGGAGCCCCGGTTCAAAGCTGTAAAGCATGCCGCACTGAACGAGAGAGTAATCATCAGCGCGAGACTGCCAAGCATTCATAATGTCTTGGTTCTCTGGGACGGGAGCGTCACCTAGCGGTCCTTCTAGGACATATTGTTTCCTGGCAGCTATGAGGATGATCCTCAGGTTCCGGACCCAGTCCGTATAGTTGCTGCCATCATCTTTCAGCTTGGTTTTCTCTAGGAACGCGTTGAAGTTCATGTTGACATTAGCGTTGGCCATTGATCTACAAGACATATTTGCAAAGGTTTTAGACTAAGTTCATGATAATAAAGTTCTAATCAAATTATGAACTCCCACTTAGATTAGACATCCCTTTAGCCATCTAAGTGTTACACGATCCGAGTCGACTTGTCCGTGTCCGATCATCACGTGAGACGGACTAGTCATCATCGGTGAACATTTTCATGTTGATCGTATCTTCCATACGACTCGTGTTCCACCTTTCGGTCTCCGTGTTCCGAGGCCATGTCTGCACATGCTAGGCTCGTCAAGTTAACCCTAAGTGTTTTCGCTGTGTAAAACTGTCTTACACCCGTTGTATGTGAACGTAAGAATCCATCACACCCGATCATCACGTGGTGCTTAGAAACGACGAACTGTAGCAACGGTGCACAGTTAGGGGAGAACACTTCTTGAAATTTTATAAGGGATCATCTTATTTACTACCGTCGTCCTAAGTAAACAAGATGCATAATACATAATAAACATCACATGCAATTATATAGTTGTGACATGATATGGCCAATATCATATAGCTCCATTGATCTTCATCTTCGGGGCTCCATGATCATCTTGTCACCGGCTTGACACCATGATCTCCATCATCATGATCTCCATCATCGTGTCTTCATGAAGTTGTCACGCCAACGACTACTTCTACTTCTATGACTAACATTTAGCAATAAAGTAAAGTAGTTTACATGACGTTATTCAATGACACGCAGGTCATACAAAAAATAATGAAAACTCCTATGGCTCCTGCCGGTTGTCATACTCATCGACATGCAAGTCATGAATCCTATTACAAAGAACATGATCTCATACATCACAATTCATCATTCATCACAACTTCTGGCCATATCACATCACATGATCAATCGCTGCAAAAACAAGTTAGACGTCCTCTAATTGTTGTTGCATCTTTTACGTGGCTGCAATTGGGTTCTAGCAAGAACGTTTTCTTACCTACGAATCACCACAACGTGATTTTGTCAACTTCTATTTACCCTTCATAAGGGCCCTGTTCATCGATTCCGCTCCAACTAAGGTGGGAGAGACAGACACCCGCCAGCCACCTTATGCAACATGTGCATGTCAATCGGTGGAACCACTCTCACGTAAGTGTACGTGTAAGGTTGGTCCGGGCCGCTTCATCCCACAATACCGTTGAGCAAGAAAAGACTAGTAGAGGCAAGTAATATGACAAAATCCACGCCCACAACAAAGTTGTGTTCTACTCGTGCAAAGAGAACTACGCATAGACCTAGCTCTGATACCACTGTTGGGGAACGTGCAGGAAATTAAAATTTTTCCTACGGTTTCACCAAGATCCTTCTATGAGTTCATCTAAGCAACGAGTCTAGGGAGAGAGTTTGCATCTACATACCACTTGTAGATCGCGTGCGGAAGCTTGCAAGGTGATGATGTAGTCGTACTCGACGTGATCCAAATCACCGATGACCTGCGCCGAACGGACGGCACCTCCGCGTTCAACACACGTACGGAACAGCCACGTCTCCTCCTTCTTGATCTAGCAAGGAAGGGAGGGGAGGTTGAGGAAGATGGCACCAGCAGCAGCACGACGGCGTGGTGTTGATGGAGCTGCAGTACTCCGGCAGAGCTTCGCTAAGCACTATGGAGGTGGAGGAGGTGTTGGGGAGGGAGAAGGAGGCAACCAAAGGCCAGGGCGTTCAGGTATGAAGTCCCTCCTCTCCCCCCACTATATATAGGGGTGCCAAGGGGGGGTGGCCGGCCCTAGGAGATCCAATCTCCTAGGGGGTGCGGCGGCCAAGGGGGGTTTTCCCTCCCCCCAAGGCACCTAGGAGGTGCCTTACCCTCCTAGGACTCTTGCCCCCTTGAACCCTAGGCGCATGGGCCTATGTGGGGCTGGTGCCCTTGGCCCATTAGGCCAAGGCGCACCCCCCACAGCCCATGTGCCCCCCCGGGACAGGTGGACCCACCCGGTGGACCCCCGGGACCCTTCCGGTGGTCCCGGTACAATACCGATAACCCCGAAACTTGTCCCGATGCCCGAAACAGGACTTCCCATATATAAATCTTTACCTCCGGACCATTCCGGAACTCCTCGTGACGTCCGGGATCTCATCCGGGAGTCCGAACAACATTCGGGTTACTGCATATACATATCCCTATAACCCTAGCGTAACTGAACCTTAAGTGTGTAGACCCTACGGGTTCGGGTGACATGCAGACATGACCGAGACTCTCTCAGTCAATAACCATCAGCGGGATCTGGATACCCATGATGGCTCCCACATGCTCCTCGATGTTGTCATCGGATGAACCACTATGTCGAGGATTCGATCAAACCCTGTATGCAATTCCCTTTGTCAATCGGTACGTTACTTGCCCGAGACTCGATCGTCGGTATCCCAATACCTTGTTCAGTCTCGTTACCGGCAGGTCACTTTACTCGTACCGTAATGCATGATCCCGTGTCCAACACCTTGGTCACATTGAGCTCAATATGATGATGCATTACCGAGTGGGCCCAGAGATACATCTCCGTCATACGGAGTGACAAATCCCAGTCTCGATCCGTGTCAACCCAACAGCTACTTTCGGAGATACCTGTAATGTACCTTTATAGTCACCTAGTTACGTTGTGACGTTTGGTACACCCAAGGCATTCTTACGGTATCCGGGAGTTACACGATCTCATGGTCGAAGGAAGAGATACTTGACACTTGCAAAGCTCTAGCAAAACGAACTACACGATCTTTTATGCTATGCTTAGGATTGGGTCTTGTCCATCACATCATTCTCCTAATGATGTGATCCCGTTATCAACGACATCCAATGTCCATAGTCAGGAAACCATGACTATCTGTTGATCACAACGAGCTGGTCAACTAGAGGCTTACCAGGGACATTGTGTGGTCTAAGTATTCACACGTGTATTACGATTTCCGGATAATACAGTTATAGCATGAATACAAGACAATTATCATGAACAATGAAATATAATAATACTTTTATTATTGCCTCTAGGGCATATTTCCAACAGAGCCGCCGTTCCGTCCCCTGTCGGCCGCCGCGGGAGGTCCCGACGCCGCGGAAGACGCCGGCGAGGGCGGGCCAGCGTGCCACCGACGCCAGGAAGAGGCCAAGTGCGCGTGTGGTGCTCCAGACAGTAGGAAGAGGCAGCGAGGAACGTGCCAAGTGCACTGTGAGCATGTGTCTGAACCTCTGACGAAGAAAACGACACTGAAATCTGAATTTTCTGAATTTGCAAAGGAACAGTGCAGCTCTGGTGTTCGACAGAATGTTTTTGGCCTCTGGGGATTTTTCCTTGAGCTGGTTTTTGGTGGAGTGGCTTCTCATTGCTCCAGTAGGCTGCCTGATTTTTGGTGAAATTTTTGGAGAAGTGTAGGTATGAATTTCACCAAATTTGGCAAATCTGGTCCAAATTTGCAGAGACTGAATTTTGAAAAATTTGAAAAGAGGAGGAGTGGATCAAGATGGTTCTGGGTTGTGGGTACAAAGGACTATCCAGGAGAGTTGGTTTGGGATAAAAACTCAAAGGCAAAGTGGTACTTGCTTTGAAAATCACTAAGGCTCAAAATAATTTGCAGAATTGATTTGAGGGGAAAAATAATTAGAATAAAATCCAAAACTTGCTTGGATTAGTTGGGACAGAGAACTTAGGCTGATTACAAGGAGGAGGGGAGGTTTTGGAGGGGTTTTACCACATGGGCAAAAATGCCAAGTCATGGGTGGTTTCCAAGATATGAAAAACCCAAATTTTCATAGAGTTTCTTTTTAAAAGAAAAACAAATTACACTCCCAAAATAATTTGAGAGGGAACCAACAGAGAAGAAGTTTCAAAAGATCAAACACCATAGTTTGAAGAAAAAATAAAATCCTTGCCAAAGAAAAGAAAGTTTTTAAGAGGGAGGATTTTCTGAAAAAAAATTTAAATGGCCTCTTTTCAAAAACCACAAAGTTTTTGATGAAAACCAAATTAAAATTTTGGAGTGTCACAACACCTACCCCCTTAGGAAAAATCTCGTCCCCGAGATTTCAGCTGATCCTTAAATAAGTGTGGATGCTCTGTCCGAAGAAAATCCTGTCTTTCCCAAGTTGCTTCACTGTCGGTGTGATTGCTCCATTGGACTTTGAAAAACTTGATGGTCTTCTATCGGGTCCTCCTTTCAGACTCCTCTAATATTCTTACGGGCCGTTCCCGATAAGTGAGGTCTGGCTTCACGTCAATGTTTTCATGGGATACTTGTTTCTCTGGGTTGCTTACGCACTTCCTCAATTGCGAGACATGGAACACGTCGTGGACATCGGATAATTCCTCGGGTAAGTCTAGCTGGTAGGCTACAGTGCCTCTTCGTGCCACTATGCAGAATGGTCCAATGAATCTTGGTGCTAACTTTCCTTTAATCTTAAACCGTTGCAGTCCTCTCATAGGGGATACTCTCAAGTATACGAACTCACCGGGTTCGAAGCTGACCCTACGATGTTTCTGATCATAATAACTCTTCTGTCGACTTTGAGCGGTCTTAAGTCGGTCTCTGATTAGCTTGACCTTTTCCTCGGCTTCTCTGAGCATGTCTGGTCCGAAGATGTGGCTGTCTCCGGTCTCTGACCAATTTAACGGGGTACGACATCTTCGTCCGTATAAACCCTCAAATGGTGCCATTTGTAGGCTGGCCTGGTAGCTATTGTTGTACGCGAACTCGGCGTATGGCAGGCTTTCTTCCCAACTGGTTCCATATGTGAGGACACATGCTCTCAGCATGTCTTCTAAAACCTGGTTTACGCGTTCTGTTTGTCCATTAGTTTGTGGGTGGTATGCGGTACTGAAGGCTAGTTTGTCACATCCCTAGTTCTGGCCTGACCTATGCTTGCTTCCATGTGTGCATCATGTTTAAAGTTCATGAAATTTGAAATGGGGATGACCAAGCCCTAGCACCAAAGCAATGCAAATAGGTTCAACTTCAAAATATTCTCAAAGAACCCAAATTGGTTTGCAAAAATGTTCATGATTAATGGAAAAGGGTGAAAACCATTTCCAGAGATGATGGATATTTTTCCAAGACATTTTTGGATTTTTGAGTAAACCATATTGTATTTGAATTGGGGCATTTAAATACTGTTAATATTTTTTAAATGCTCCAACAATTCTGAAAATAGTTGAGGGCCTCTGTGATAATTCAGTTAATGCCCACAATTATTTTCAGGATTTATTAAAATGATTTGGTATTATTACTAAATCAAAACAAATAGCAAAAAAATAGAAAACAGAAATTAAATTAGAGGAGAGAGAGAAACCTACCTGGCCCAGCTCCTCCAGCCACTTACCTGGCGCCACCAACCGGCCCAGCACGGCCCAGCCCACCGCCGCTTCCCCCCCCCCCTTGTCATCTTCCTCCCTGCCAGGAGGACGGGCACGCGCCCGGCGCGCGCGGCCACGCGCCCCGGCCACCTCCTCCCTGCCTGGCTGCCTCCTCCTCCCCTGGACGTCTCCCGCAACGCCACGCAGCCCCCTCGCTCCTCTCGCTCACTCCCTCGAGCTCATCTCCCTCCTCTGTCTCTCTCCCTCTCTGCCCGAGCGAAGCTCGTCGCCACCGACGCCGTTCGCCGCGGCCACAGCCACCGCCCCGCCTCGCCGACGCTCCGGAAAGCTCCGCCTCGTCTCCCTCTTCATCCTCACCCAGACGAAAGGCGCCGGAAGCCCCTGGATGCCGCTAGCTCCGCCGTTCCCCTCCTCGGCCACCGAGGATCGCCGTCGTCAAATTCGTCGCCGTTCGGCCTTCCCCGAGCTCGCCGTCCACCTCTACGGGATCCACGTGAGCTCCACACCGTTTCCCATCCTTCGTTTTGCTCGTTCCCGTGCCGTAGCACCCCCGCCCACATTCCCGAGCACCGCCGTCCGCCATGGCCGCGTAGCTCTCCTGACCTGAGCCCCTCTGCTCGAACCCATGGCACCAGCGTGCTTCTGGTGGCCCGCGGATGCCATCTGGACCATCAGCTCCTCCCCTAGCGCGCCGCAGCCCCATCCCCGCACATGGCCGAACTCCGGCCGCCGCCTTGGAGCTCGCCGTCATTGGCTCCGGCCACGATAGTCCCGGCCTCCACCACCACTAGATGCGCGCGAGTGAGGGCCTCCTCCCTGTGCCCTTCTCTTGCCCAGCCGCCGTCTGTAGCGCAGCCCTGGCGAACATCCGCCGCGTTTCGGGTCGCCGCCGGCCGAACTCTGGTGGCCGGTGACGTGGCGATGTCATTAAACGCTAATGACGCACTAACTAACCCCCTAGGCCACTGACTAATGGGCCCCACGCCCTAATTAACACAAATTACATCTTCTGTTTAATTTAACTAACCCCGGTGGGCCCACGCGTCAGTGTTGACTACGCTGACGTGGTCGTTGACTTGGTCCCACCTGTCAGTGAGCTAAGCAGCCCTGTGACACTGACGTGTGGCCCCCACACGTCAGTTTGACCCGGACCAGCCCCTGTTGACTCCGCTGAGGTCAGCATGACGCCATGCTGAAGCAATATTCCTTTTCTGGAATTATTTTAATTCTAAATATTCAGGAAATTCCAGAAAATTGTATAAACTTCTAAAATCATAGAAATTCAACCGTAACTCCAAATTAAATAATTTATATATGAAAAATGATCAGAAAAATCCAATCTATCCATCTGTACTATTTTCATGCATGTTAGAACAACTTATAGCTGCTGTTTAGCACAAATCATTTTAATGGCATTTAAACTCTCACATATGGAGTTTGAATTTGAATCTTGTATTCAAACCAACCCCATTTAACTTTTGCTAGATGCATTAGCCCAAAACATATTCATATTGCCTTGTCATAGCATGCATCATATTGTCCATTGCATTGATCATGTTTCTTCTGTGTTTGCCGGTGTTTGTCCCCTCTCAGTAGACGATGTACCGACGACGTGATCGATGACACTGATGAAGAGCTATGTTATCTTCAGAAGTGCCAGGCAAGCAAAAACCCCTTGTTCATTCCGATAAAATCCCACTCTCTCGCTCCTTCTCTCTTTTACTGCATTAGGACAACAACGACATATTTGTTACTTGCTGCGGTAGCTGAACCCCTTTATCCTCTGCATGACCTATCATTGCCACAGTAAATAGATGAAACCCACTAGCATGAGTAGGAGTTGTTTGAGCCCTGTTGTGCCTACTCATTCATGCTTGTTTGTCATGCCTGCTACTGCTTAGAGTTGAGTCAGGTCTGATTCATCGGGGATGAATCAGAGGTGTGTGAACATGTCCTACTGTGTGTGAGCTAAGTGTGTGAATACGATTTGGTAAAGGTAGCGGTGAGAGGCCATGTAGGAGTACATGCTGGGTTGTCTCATTGTAGCCGTCCTCAGGAACTGAGTTCTGTGTTTGTGATCAATGATCAGTTACTACCACACATTGGGCTCCGGGCGCTCCAAGCTCTCTCGACTTATTAATCAACATGATCTCTGTCCAGGAGTTGCAACTAGTTTCTCGTGTTTGTAGGTAGTGTTAGTAGTCTACCAAGTGGCACCCGGTACAGGTGGGCTTGGGACAGACTAGGCATAGTGGCACTGTGTACCAAGCATACATCCACCCGTCGAGGAGGGCTTGGGAACCCTGCACACATCGTTTGGGGCCGTGAGCGACACCCCGGCCGGATCTCCTTGCGGATGGAACCCGAATAGGCGATAAACCTGGACTAGAGACTTGTTCGGTTAGTCAGGTCGTGGCCGACTCCCTCGCCCGGCTTCCGCTTGAAGGTTGCCGAGGTACATGACGTGTACAGGGCGATAAGTGGCGAAAGCGTGTGTGAAGAAGTACACCCCTGCGGGGTTATCATTATCTATTCGAATAGCCAGATTCCTCGGATATGGAAACTTGGACCCCTTGCATAGTTCATAGACAAGTGAAAGTGGATACTCTAAAATACGCAAGATAAGCATGAGTGCTATGGATGGCGTTCTCGTAGGGAGACGGGAGCGGATCCATAGTGGTGTATTGATATGGTGAATATGTGGACTCGTGTGCGCCACCTGAAAAGAGTTACTTGCAGTCGTAGTTTAGGATAGCCACCGAGTCAAAGCTGGCTTGCTGCAGTTAAACCCCACCATCCCCTTTGTTGATAATGATGCATTTGTAGTTAGTTCTGATGTAAGTCTTGCTGGGTACATTTGTACTCACGTTTGCCTATTTTATGTTTTTGCAGAGAGACTTCAGTCTCACTAGTAGTTCCGCTTGGACTTCGACATTTAGCTTGTTACCTCAGCTACGATCTGTGCCCTCGACAGGATCTGGTAGATAGTCAGGCTTCTCAGCCTTTTTCATTTATAGATGTCTGTACTCAGACATGATAGCTTCCGCTTGTGCTTTGCCTTGTATGCTCTGAATGTTGGGTCATGAGACCCATGTTTGTAATATCTCGCTCCTCGGAGCCTATTGAATAAAATACTTGAGTTGTAGAGTCATGTTGTGATGCCATGTTGTATTTGCACATATCGAGCATATTGTGTGTATGTTATTGAAATGCTTGGTATGTGTGGGATCTGACTATCTAGTTGTTTATCTTTAGTAGCCTCTCTTACCGGGAAATGTCTCCTAGTGTTTCCACTGAGCCATGGTAGCTTGCTACTGCTCCGGAACACTTAGGCTGGCCGGCATGTGTCCTTCTTCGTTCCTGTGTCTGTCCCTTTGGGGAAATGTCACGCGATGAATACCGGAGTCCTGTTAGCCCGCTACAGCCCGGTTCACCGGAGTCCTGCTAGCCCAGTGCTACAGCCTGGATTCACTCGCTGATGACCGACACGTTCGATGCTGGGTCATGGATTCCTGTCCCTGTAAGTTTGTGCCACTTTGGGTTTACGACTAGCCATGTCAGCCCGGGCTCCTTATCATATGGATGGTAGCGACACTATCATATACGTGTGCCAAAAGGCGCAAACGCTCCCGGGCAAAGGTAAGGCGACACCCGAGGGAATACCGTGCGTGAGGCCGCAAAGTGATATGAGGTGTTACATGCTAGATCGATGTGGCATTGAGTCGCGGTCCTAACAGCTTTGGTATCAGAGCTTGACTGCCTATAGGATTACCAAGCCAAACTGGTCGAAGTTGAGTCTAGAAATTCTTTAGTTATATAAGGGAATTGATTGTGGGATGGAACGTAAGGCTCTTTTACTCCTTATACCTCATGGCCTTCTGATCTGAGTCATCTTATCTTTCCTGCGGGGTTAAGGAACTAGGCTTTTTCCTTTTTCTATCAGGATCACGTGTTACTAATCCGTAGACTTATAAGATTGTTGGACTTAAGCCTCATTTCAGCTCCTACGACTTCTGTATGTTAACTGTTGATCTCGAAACCTTGGTATTGTGCTTCTGAGTGGTTATGCCACCATTTTTGTGAATGTCTCAAATCTTTTCTGAGCATTTACAGCCGTTATGCTGTCCGAGTCATTCCAGGTTTCTAAGTAGTCTGATGCATTTGCAAAATCCTTTCCCTCTGGTTTCGATGTTCCTTTATGCCAGCTCAATCACACTAATTGTTGAGTTGAGGTATTCTATTGCCTTGACATTTATGTGGGAGTTATTATTATGACCCTACTTGTCTTAGGGGATCATCTAGTAATTTAGCCATGATTCGTGTCTCAGTGTGATGATTCTGTCCATCATTCTCGTAAGCATCCCGTGATGCCACTTAGTTAGTAGGCATTTCACTCTTGGGTTTCTGAGCCCAAGATTCACCCTACTTACTTATGTTGATAGTAATTACTAGTGCCTCTAGGATATTAGTAACCTTTGCGCTAGTCCTCGAGGTCCGTGGTATATCGTTCTTCCAAATACCATGAACCGTTTATGGCAGAAGTTCGTTGAACCAAAAGATCACAACCAGAGCTCTTGATGAGTTCTCGATTCTATGTTGTGACTCTGCCAGTTCTACCTTTCCGCATGGATTGTCCGGAAGAAATATGTCGAACTCGTTCGACATGCTAATCCATGCATCCACAACTCAGGAAATCATATGTTCTTTTGAGTTGTCCCTCTGTAGTTGTATTTTGATCCTTGTCTATCAGTTGATAGTCAAGTTGATGTCGTGCATTCGTATTCACCGATGCTCGTTATTCTTGTGGTCCGTCAAGCCGTTCTAGTTCAGAATGACTAGGAGAAACAATCTCCGGTACCTCATCCATATCAAGGATTGGGTCAAAGTAGTTGTACTCTGCAGATCAAGTTGCTAAACCAGCTTTTGATTCTGTTCTACCCTGAAGTATTACCGTCTTTATGTCAGGATTTTCATGAGAATGGCACCGGCTCTTGTGAATTCTTGATGTAGTGATACTTCTCGCCATCATTATTCATCAATCGGTTCCGTGTTGTCGCAACCGGAATGCCGACAAGTGAATCGTGATGTGTGAAATCTATAATCCTAGCAACCCCGTTGCTTGGTGGTTAAAGGACAATATTCTCATTCTTAGCATGTTGGTTATTGAATCACCATTCTAAGATAGATTGTGCTACCTAGTCCTTATTTCCTGGTGCACTCTTTGATTGATGAGTTAGGATTTTGTCAAGTCCTCGCTCATTTGATCATATCATCTTGCCCTGAAAATCAAGATTGTTCTCGAGCTTAGAACATATCGGTGGTTCGTGATTTTCCAAATATCTTCTCGGAAGTATTACCAGTTTGTCCCCTGACTGTTATGTTGAGCTCGTGATCAAGTTGGTTTCTTGTGAACCACTCTTTCTCCAAGAATCTGTGTTGGATATCCCTGAGCTAGTTGGTTAAGCTAGACAACAACTTGGAGAGTTGGAAGATAAAAGCTTGCCTAACTTAGTTCGTTCCAAAGGGATATTCTTGTGTAGTGTGTGTTGAAGAAAGATGATATCTTCATCGATTGGTCCCTATGATCAGTTGCTGGACCTATTGTCTTATCAATCCTTTGATTTGAGTGTGGGCTATCGTCCAATCAAATCAGTACCAACGATGCTCGTAATGTTGTCTTACTCGTGGTTGATCCCTCGAGCATACACCATTACATCTTTGGTCTGACCAATGCTATCACCGTGTTCACCTAACTATGGAATTCCTTTTAAAAGGGAACCCGGATGAATTGTTGCTGAGCCCATTGACAACATCCTTATCTCCTCCATGATTTTGTTGAACATTAAGCTAGTGTTGGAAACTTGTGTAAGCATTTTCTTCATGCCCCGTTCATGAAGTATATGTTTGGATGAAAGAAGTGACTTCCTTTGATTCACGTGCATTTGATGTAAGTTGCCGTCGTGAATCTGAGAAGGTTTGTTTTTGCTCCTTTGGAATCATCCCAAGTCAGTCATGCATGTGGGAAGTATTCTATGGTCTGATAGACTGATCATCCTCATTCCATATGTATCCCTAGCACACCAAGCCACTGATTGATTTGTTCAAGGAAAAGGAGTTGCTGTGCAAATACTAGTTCATGCACAAGATTCCTATATCCTCAATGATGGTTCCCTACCAGAACTCGGTAGTGTTTTATTGTAAGACTACCATGTGATCATGTTTGTCTAAGGCAGCGTGTTCACACATGTGTAGCAGAACCAGCTCATGTTTTGGAGCTTGCTATCGTAGTTCATTTCCCGAGAATCTCGCAACGTCATCTCGTTGATTTGTGTTGCAAACTTTCATTTTTCTTCCTAGACTCGATGAGTCTGGAATATTCTGACACCAACCAGTTCTGAATCTCAGGCAGATATGATGGTTGGAACATTTGCCAAGAACTATAATATTGGTCCCTCGACAACCAGTAAAGTGGATGTCGTGGCCAACACACCCAACCGGAAGACCTATAATTGTAGTATCTTGTTTGAAGAAGTTGGCCACCTCCCCATAAGGATTTCGTAGGATCTACTCCCTAGTTGTTCCTTATGGATTTTTGTGTTTCCGAAGTCCGACCTTTACTTGATGTTCTAGTTACCAAACCATTTTAATAAATAGGTTACACTAGCACATCAAGGAGAACATTAGAAGCGGAGTGCTAAATGTCTCTCGGTTGATCATCCAGATTTTGTTTCCTTGGCCTCGCTAGGGTGAAATCTGAGTTGATGTTATCTTCCTATGCATCTGCATCATCCATCATCATTCATCATGGTAGCAAGTTGTGTTGCCAGGATCCTTGACACGAATATTGGTAAAATCTTGATGATTATGGAAATGCTCAAGTTCTTGAGAGCACGCACAAGCGTTAGGTGTTACCATCGGCACTAACTAGGTTTGCTCTCAACTTCCTCGGTTATGCTATAAGTTCTCAAACAGTGGATTCACTCTCTATTGTTGGGTTCTTCCCCAGTTACCAGAATCATTCCCAGCATTTGCATTTTGTTCCCAGCTTGCACCGCCAATGTGCCATTCTACCATGGGTCCCTTCCATTTCCGGTGGTAAGCAAATTCATCCATTACATTGTCTTCAACAAGGTAATCCACATCATCCAAGTCCGGGTATGCCATTCTACCGAACCCCTCCAAACGATCGCTTGAGAATTGCCTTAGGCTGGTATAAAGGTTTTCAATGATCTCTGAATCAAAGGTAATTCTTTTTGCCACTTGAGGTAATAATCTACGAATCACCCTCCTCTAGGATGTTCCACTGTGGCATCATGGCAACTCAACTCCTCGCTATGTTGACAACCGTTCACCACCCTTTTAAGCGTGGAATTGTTGTCTACCTAGTGAACCTTAGACACTTGTTCCACTCCATTCATTTGGACGAATGTTTTGTGTCTCAGCTCGTGAGAGGTTGCTATGTCTCATTCCGTGAGTTAATCCTGAGTTCTTCGATCTTTGAGAAGATCAACCCTTCTAGAGTCTCCTTCTTCTCTCCATGTCATGTTGGCAGGATTTCTCGGAGAAAGACATCAAGATAATGATGGTGATCGAATAAATGTTCTTATGAAGGGCAACCTGGATCGTGAAGTTTGTGTTAGGTTGCGTTCCCCCTTCGTCTTACCCTACACTTGAATCTTGGGTCGAGATTCTTGTTTAGTGGGGGTGAGTTGTCACATCCCTAGTTCTGTCCTGACCTATGCTTGCTTCCATGTGTGCATCATGTTTAAAGTTCATGAAATTTGAAATGGGGATGACCAAGCCCTAGCACCAAAGCAATGCAAATAGGTTCAACTTCAAAATATTCTCAAAGAACCCAAATTGGTTTGCAAAAATGTTCATGATTAATGGAAAAGGGTGAAAACCATTTCCAGAGATGATGGATATTTTTCCAAGACATTTTTGGATTTTTGAGTAAACCATATTGTATTTGAATTGGGGCATTTAAATACTGTTAATATTTTTTAAATGCTCTAACAATTCTGAAAATAGTTGAGGGCCTCTGTGATAATTCAGTTAATGCCCACAATTATTTTCAGGATTTATTAAAATGATTTGGTATTATTACTAAATCAAAACAAATAGCAAAAAAATAGAAAACAGAAATTAAATTAGAGGAGAGAGAGAAACCTACCTGGCCCAGCTCCTCCAGCCACTAACCTGGCGCCACCAACCGGCC
>NW_025228293.1:30306-37922 GCF_018294505.1 Triticum aestivum | reverse complement strand
CGGCCACGCGCCCCGGCCACCTCCTCCCTGCATGGCTGCCTCCTCCTCCCCTGGACGTCTCCCGCAACGCCACGCAGCCCCCTCGCTCCTCTCGCTCACTCCCTCGAGCTCATCTCCCTCCTCTGTCTCTCTCCCTCTCTGCCTGAGCGAAGCTCGTCGCCACCGACGCCGTTCGTCGCGGCCACAGCCACCGCCCTGCCTCGCCGACGCTCCGGAAAGCTCCGCCTCGTCTCCCTCTTCATCCTCACCCAGAGGAAAGGCGCCGGAAGCCCCTGGATGCCGCTAGCTCCGCCGTTCCCCTCCTCGGCCACCGAGGATCGCCATCGTCAAATTCGTCGCTGTTCGGCCTTCCCCGAGCTCGCCGTCCACCTCTACGGGATCCACGTGAGCTCCACTCCGTTTCCCCTCCTTCGTTTTGCTCGTTCCTGTGCCGTAGCACCCCCGCCCACATTCCCAAGCACCGCCGTCCGCCATGGCCGCGTAGCTCTCCTGACCTGAGCCCCTCTGCTCGAACCCGTGGCACCAGCGTGCTTCTGGTAGCCCGCGGATGCCATCTGGACCATCAGCTCCTCCCCTAGCGCGCCGCAGCCCCAACCCCGCACATGGCCGAACTCCGGCCGCCGCCTTGGAGCTCGCCGTCGTTGGCTCCGGCCACGATAGACCCGGCCTCCACCACCACTAGATGCGCGCGAGTGAGGGCCTCCTCCCTGTGCCCTTCTCTTGCCCAGCCGCCACCTGTAGCGCAGCCCCGGCGAACATCCGCCGCGTTTCGGGTCGCCGCCGGCCGAACTCCGGTGGCCGGTGACGTGGCGATGTCATTAAACGCTAATGACGCACTAACCAACCCCCTAGGCCACTAACTAATGGGCCCCACACCCTAATTAACACAAATTACATCTTCTGTTTAATTTAACTAACCCCGGTGGGCCCACGCGTCAGTGTTGACTACGCTGACATGGTCGTTGACTTGGTCCCACCTGTCAGTGAGCTAAGCAGCCATGTGACACTGACGTGTGGCCCCCACACGTCAGTTTGACCCGGACCAGCCCCTGTTAACTCTGCTGAGGTCAGCATGACGCCATTGTGACGCAATATTCCTTTTCTGGAATTATTTTAATTCTAAATATTCAGGAAATTCCAAAAAATTGTATAAACTTCTAAAAATCATAGAAATTCAACCGTAACTCCAAATTAAATAATTTATATATGAAAAATGATCAGAAAAATCCAATCTATCCATCTGTAATATTTTCATGCATGTTAGAACAACTTATAGCTGCTGTTTAGCACAAATCAAATTAATGGCATTTAAACTCTCACATATGGAGTTTGAATTTGAATCTTGTATTCAAACCAACCCCATTTAACTTGTTCCTAGATGCATTAGCCCAAAACACATTCATATTGCCATGTCATAGCATGCATCATATTGTGCATTGCATTGATCGTGTTTCTTCTGTGTTTGCCGGTGTTTCTCCCCTCTCCGTAGACGATGTACCGACGACGTGATCGATGACACTGATGAAGAGCTATGTTATCCTCAGAAGTGCCAGGCAAGCAAAAACCCCTTGTTCATTCCGATAAAATCCCACTCTCTCGCTCCTGCTCTCTTTTACTGCATTAGGACAACAACGACATATTTGTTAATTGCTGCGGTAGCTGAACCCCTTTATCCTCTGCATGACCTGTCATTGCCACAGTAAATAGATGAAACCCACTAGCATGAGTAGGAGTTGTTTGAGCCCTGTTGTGCGTACTCATTCATGCTTGTTTGTCATGCCCGCTAGTGCTTAGAGTTGAGTCAGGTCTGATTCATCGGGGATGAATCAGAGGTGTGTGAACATGTCCTACTGTGTGTGAGCTAAGTGTGTGAATACGATTTGGTAAAGGTAGCGGTGAGAGGCCATGTAGGAGTACATGGTGGGTTGTCTCATTGCAGCCGTCCTCAGGAACTGAGTTCTGTGTTTGTGATCCATGATCAGTTACTACCACACATTGGGCTCCGGGCGCTCCGAGCTCTCTCGACTTATTAATCAACATGATCTCTGTCCAGGAGTTGCAACTAGTTTCTGGTGTTTGTAGGTAGTGTTAGTAGTCTACCAAGTGGCACCCGGTACAGGTGGGCTTGGGACAGACTAGGCACAGTGGCACGGTGTACCAAGCGTACATCCACCCGTCGAGGTGGGCTTGGGAACCCTGCACACATCGTTTGGGGCCGTGAGCGACACCCCGGCCGGATCTCCTTGCGGATGGAACCCGAATAGGCGATAAACCTGGACTAGAGACTTGTTCGGTTAGTCAGGTCATGGCCGACTCCTTCGCCCGGCTTCCGCTTGAAGGTTGCCGAGGTACATGACGTGTACAGGGCGATAAGTGGCGAAAGCGTGTGTGAAGAAGTACATCCCTGCAGGGTTATCATTATCTATTCGAATAGCCGGATTCCTCGGATATGGAAACTTGGACCCCTTGCATAGTTCATAGACAAGTGAAAGTGGATACTCTAAAATACGCAAGATAAGCGTGAGTGCTATGGATGGCATTCTCGTAGGGAGACGGGAGCGGATCCATAGTGGTGTATTGATATGGTGAATATGTGGACTCGTGTGCGCCAACTCAAAAGAGTTACTTGCAGTCGTAGTTGTGGATAGCCACCAAGTCAAAGCTGGCTTGCTGCAGTTAAACCCCACCATCCCCTTTGTTGATAATGATGCATTTGTAGTTAGTTCTGATGTAAGTCTTGCTGGGTACATTTGTACTCATGTTTGCCTATTTTATGTTTTTGCAGAGAGACTTCAGTCTCACTAGTAGTTCCGCTTGGACTTCAATGTTTAGCTTGTTACCTCAGCTACGATCTGTGCCCTCGACAGGATCTGGTAGATAGTCAGGCTTCTCAGCCTTTTTCATTTATAGATGTCTGTACTCAGACATGATAGCTTCCGCTTGTGCTTTGCCTTGTATGCTCTGAACGTTGGGTCATGAGACCCATGTTTGGAATATCTCGCTCCTCGGAGCCTATTGAATAAAATACTTGAGTTGTAGAGTCAGGTTGTGATGCCATGTTGTATTTGCACATATCGAGCATATTGTGTGTATATTATTGAAATGCTTGGTATGTGTGGGATCTGACTATCTAGTTGTTTATCTTTAGTAGCCTCTCTTACCGGGAAATGTCTCCTAGTGTTTCCACCGAGCCATGGTAGCTTGCTACTGCTCCGGAACACTTAGGCTGGCCGGCATGTGTCCTTCTTCGTTCCTGTGTCTGTCCCTTCGGGGAAATGTCACGCGATGAATACCGGAGTCCTGTTAGCCCGCTACAGCCCGGTTCACCGGAGTCCTGCTAGCCCAGTGCTACAGCCTGGATTCACTCGCTGATGACCGACATGTTCGATGCTGGGTCGTGGATGCCTGTCCCTGTAAGTTTGTGCCACTTTGGGTTTACGACTAGCCATGTCAGCCTGGGCTCCTTATCATATGGATGCTAGCGACACTGTCATATACGTGTGCCAAAAGGCGCAAACGGTCCCGGGCAAAGGTAAGGCGACACCCGTGGGAATACCGTGCGTGAGGCCGCAAAGTGATATGAGGTGTTACATGCTAGATCGATGTGGCATTGAGTCGGGGTCCTGACATAGTTGGGTTCCCAGAGCCTGTTGTAAATGTTCCCAAAATCTTGAGACTAACTGAGTGCCTCTGTCGGATATTATAGTCTTTGGGACTCCATGCAGACAAACTATACGGGAGAGATAAATCCTGGCAAGCTTCTGAGTGTTGTAGGTTGTCTTCACTGGAATGAAATGTGCCACCTTGGTTAATCTATTGGTGATGACCCATATGGCATCATTCCCGTGTCGTGACTGAGGTAGTCTGACAATAAAATCCATTCCTATTTCATACCATTTCCACTCAGGTATTTTGTTTTGTTGCAGTAGTCCGGCTGGTCTTTGATGCTCAGCTTTTATGCGTTGACATGAGTCACAACATGCAATGAAGGTGGCTATGTCCCTCTTCATACCGTGCCACCAAAATCTTTCCTGAATATCTTTATACATTTTGGTTCCTCCGGGGTGGATTGAATATGGAGTGGTGTGTGCTTCAGCTAAAATTTGCTGTTTAAGGTCTTCTATGTTTGGCACGCAGAGCCTTTCTCCGTACCATAATATTCCCTCATTGTCTATGACGAATTCCGAGGCCTTGCCCATACTCAACTTTCTTTTGATGCCTTCGATGCTAGTGTGACCAGGCTGAGCTTCTTTAATTTCTCCACAAGGTCGGGTTGTATTTCCAAGTTTGATATGGTGCCTTCTGCTACCATTATCAAGTTGAGCTTGGCAAATTCTTGTTGGAATTCGGGCCTCAAGCTGTGCAGATTGTTTTCGTCGGAGCTGGGGTTCCGACTAAGAGCATCGGCCACTACATTTGCTTTTCCTGGATGGTAATGGATACCAACATCATAATCCTTTATCAATTCCAACCAGCGTCGTTGCCGTAAATTTAGTTCTGGCTGCGTGAAAATATATTTGAGACTTTTGTGATCCGTATATATTTCACATCGATTCCCAAGTAAGAAATGCCTCCATTCCTTGAGTGCATTAATAACTGCTGCCATTTCTAAGTCATGAGTGGGATAATTTTCCTCATGCTTGCGAAGTTGCCTTGAAGCGTAGGCGACAACCTTGCCTTCCTGCATCAACACGCATCCGAGACCCTTTCTGGACGCGTCACAATATTCTTGTGTATGTCGGGTACAATTAATACCGGTGCTGTCGTTAACTTCCGCTTTAGCTCTTGGAAACTTTTCTCGCAGGCTTCTGTCCATTCAAACTTCTTATCTTTCTTGAGCAACTGTGTCATAGGCTTGGCTATGGTGGAGAATCCTTCAATAAATCTACGGTAATATCCTGCCATTCCCAAGAAACTCCGTATGTCTGTTACGCTGGCTGGTGACTTCCAGCCAAGTATGGCCTTGACTTTCTCTGGGTCCACTTCGATACCGTCTTGGGTCAGTACGTGGCCTAGAAAGCCTACTTGTCTTAGCCAAAATTCGCACTTGCTGAACTTGGCATACAATTGGTGTTTTCTGAGCTCTCCTAGCACAATCCTGAGATGTTCTGCGTGCTCTTCTGGTGTCTTGGAGTATACCAGAATATCGTTGATGAATACCACAACAAACTTGTCCATAAACTTCATAAATACTTTGTTCATGAGGTGAACAAAATATGCTGGGGCGTTAGTTAATCCAAATGGCATCACTGTGAACTCGTACAATCCATATCTGGAGGTGAAGGCTGTTTTGGGGATATCTTCCGTTCGTACCTTCAATTGATGGTATCCTGACCTTAAGTCAATTTTTGAGAATACCTTGGCCTGAGCGAGTTGATCAAACAAATCGTTTGTCCTTGGCATCGGGTATTTGTTTTTGACTGTGACCATGTTAAGTGCTCGATAGTCAATACACAATCTCAGCGTTCCATCCTTCTTTTTGGCAAATAAAATTGGTGATCCCCAAGGTGAGGAGCTGGCTCGAATGTATCCCTTGTCCAGTAATTCCTTTATTTGTTTCTTCAACTCGATCAACTCGGATGGTGCCATTCTGTATGGTTTCTTGTATATGGGGGTGGTTCCTGGTGCTAGCTCAATGCGGAATTCTATTTCTCGGTCTGGTGGCATGCCTGGTAGTTCTTCAGGGAATACATCTGGAAATTCACACACTACTGGAGCCTTGTTTAGCTCAGAAACATCCACCTTATTTAATCTCAGTTGCCGGGGTATCTTTCCCTCCTTGGCTGACACTCTTATTGTCTTCCCTTGGTGGTGTGTGAGAATTACGGTCCTGTTGAAACAATCGATAAAACCCTTGTTGGTGGTTAGCCAATCCATCCCTAGGATGACATCCAGTCCTTTATTTTCCAACACAATAAGATTTGCGTGAAACTCCAATCCTTCAAACTCAATGACCACATTCTGACAGTAATTCTGAGTAACTTGCTGAATCCCAGGGGACTTGATGATCATGGATTTCTCCAAAGGAAGCATCGAAAAATTATTTTGCAAAGCAAAACTTTTCGAAATGAAAGAGTGAGAAGCTCCAGAATCAAACAAAACCATTGCAGGTATTGTGTTGACAGGAAACGTACCGAGTATGATATCCGCAGCATTTTGTGCCTCCTCTTTGGTTACGTGATTCAGATGACTCTTCCTGTGGTTATTGTTGGGATTGAAATTGTTTCGCTTGGGCGCGGAATTGTTGCCGCCGTTGTTCGGCTTTGGGGTTGAGTTCCTTGGCTTGGGGCACTGTTTGGCATAGTGCCCTTCTTCTCCACAAGTGTAACAAGTAACGCCGGGGCGATAGGTGAATTCCTTGTCCCATGCATGAAAATTCTTGATTGGGCGTGAGACATTGGATGAGGATTTGTGTGTCCCACCCTTTTGAAAATCTGTCTTGCTTCGGTGATTGCGAGCATGATTAGTCTGGTCCCTTTTTCGCTTACGGATATCTTCCAGACTGCGTCTCTCATTTTCCAGAGTAATGGCTTTGTCCACCAGTGTTTTAAAATCAGGAAAAGTGTGCACGACCAGTTGGCATTTAAGCGCGGGCGCCAGACCGTCAAGGAATTTCTCCATCTTCTTGATTACAGTCATACGCTCTTCATTGGCGTAGCGGGACAATAGAGTAAATTGACTGTTGTAATCTGACACTGTCATGTTCCTTTGTTTGAGGTCATCAAACTCTCTCTTCTTGATTTTCATAATACTCTTAGGAATGTGGGCACCACAGAAACCTTCCTTGAAATCATCCCAGGTTATGTCATTTTCGTTGGGATGCATGTGCAGAAAATTCTCCCACCACGATGCGGCTGCTCCTGTGAGATAGTGCGGAGCATACAATACCCTTTCGGGGTCTGAACATGTCACGACCGGTTTTCTGGGTAATAAATTTCCAGAAAAGACTGTCATGCTCATCAGCCCCAGGATTACTGTTAGCTGATGAGGCTCCAACTTGATACAGAAATTCCAAGCAGAAAACAAAATATGTAGTACAAGGCCATTCTAGCCTGAGAGTACAACAAATGGTTTCTAGTGGTTGATGGCGGAAGCGGTTTGTGGATCATCAGTGTCTATGGGACTCCATTTCCCACGGGAACAGCTGACCAGGTTAACTCCTATCTTCGCGAGGCTGCTATCTCCATTGTGTGGGCTCCGGGGCTGGCATCGCGTCGCTTCTCTCCGTGCAAGAAAAATCTGGCCAAGACAATAGCCAGGGACAAGCCAGTGAGTACTTTGAATGTACTCGCAAACATCATGAACACAGGTATAATATAACAATGATGTGCTAAAAATATTTTATGCTCATGACGTCAGTCACAAAAGATAAATGAAACTCTGATGCGTGCAAGCAAGTTATTTATAAAAATGCAATAACATGGTAGTATTAAAATTTATGAAACAAATAACAAGCAATGCCACAGTCGGGCGTCTTAGCGACACCACATAAAGGGCTTTAAAAGAAATGCCACAGTCGGGCGTCTGAGCGACACCACATAAAGGGCTTTAAAAGAAATGCCATAGTCGGGCGTCTGAGCGACACCACATAAAGGGCTTTAAAAGAAATGCCACAG
>NW_025228293.1:29591-30257 GCF_018294505.1 Triticum aestivum | reverse complement strand
CTGAGCGACACCACACAAAGGGCTTTAAAAGAAATGCCATAGTCGGGCGTCTGAGCGACACCACATAAAGGGCTTTAAAAGAAATGCCACAGTCAGGCGTCTGAGCGACACCACATAAAGGGCTTTAAAAGAAATGCCACAGTCGGGCGTCTGAGAGACACCACGTAAAGGGCTTTAAAAAAAATGCCACAGTCGGGCGTCTGAGCGACACCACATAAAGGGCTTTTAAAATAAACAATCATAGTGAATATCCCGGAGGTAGAACCATCCCAGAGATACTCGATAATAACAATAATATCACGGGTTAGTCAACAATAATAATAATCATAGTTATCACAAGTCACAAGTAGTAATTCCATTTCTGGTTAACAGTTTCACCTCCGAAGACCGACACTAAGACCGACACCTGACCCATCCCAGACTGTAATCCTTAACCATGGACACGGCTATTCGAATAGGTTTATTCTCTGCAGAGGGTGTACTCTTTACCCACGAGTAACGGATTTCTTTAGTCCATCGGGACTAATTCCGTCTACGGTCTTTTTGTTGAAAACACACCTAACTTGCACACACCAGCTTATCTCACACGTGTCTGGAATCACCCACGACACCTGTTAAGCAAACTCTAAGTGGGGAGGCTACAACCTCGCGTAGCATGGGATCAAA
>NW_025228293.1:20387-29581 GCF_018294505.1 Triticum aestivum | reverse complement strand
GGCGTCTGAGCGACACCACATAAAGGGCTTTAAAAGAAATGCCACAGTCGGGCGTCTGAGCGACACCACATAAAGGGCTTTAAATGAAATGCCACAGTCGGGCGTCTTAGCGACACCACATAAAGGGCTTTAAAATAAACAATCACAGTGAATATCCCGGAGGTAGAACCATCCCAGAGATACTCGATAATAACAATAATATCACGGGTTAGTCAACAATAATAATAATCATAGTTATCACAAGTTACAAGTAGTAATTCCAGTTCTGGTTAACAGTTTCACCTCCGAAGACCGACACTAAGACCGACACTTGACCCATCCCAGACTGTGATCCTTAACCATGGACACGGCTATTCAAATAGGTTTATTCTCTGCAGAGGGTGTACTCTTTACCCACGAGTAACGAATTTCTTCAGTCCATCGGGACTAATTCCGTCTACGGTCTTTTTGTTGAAAACACACCTAACTTGCACACACCAGCTTAACTCACACATGTCTGGAATCTCCCACGACACCTATTAAGCAAACTCTAAGTGGGGAGGCTACACCCTCGCGTAGCATGGGATCAAATTTATATGGCGCGCTCTAAGGGGTGGCCTCCCCTCTCGGTCCCAACCGGAAACACCCATGCCCCCGGACCAGGTGGCCTGCCTACCAGCTACAACCGGTATCTTCCACCATGGCCTCTCTGTACGGTGTGTGCTAGAAAGAGGTTGTCAACTTACTGAACCGTACTCTACTTGCTGTAGAGACGAGTGGTAGTACGAAACAAGTATGGGGGTTACTGGCACAAGACTCGATCTACGGTCGACTCAGTAGGTTTAAGTATTCCCTGCATGGTTAGTATAACGATTATATTTCAACCAACAGAGTCACCGCTCATATCACCTTGCCACGCCATACCAGACATAACCGTCCCGACGGAGACCAGCGACAAACTCATGCCTACCCAAGGCAGAGGTTTTTCCCGGGTTCCTGCCAGTATGCATGCAAGGCACATGAGGGTGATTATCATCACAAGTGTGTTCATTTCCAACAGCATGGAAATCAATAACATGCACCCATGCATATGATCATATCACATGAAATAACAAGTTTCTCCAAAGTGAGGTGATGTTATGAACGTGTCACCGAACACACAAAAATATTATGCCGGGGTTCAGAATGCTTGCCTTCAATGTGTGGAAAGGCAGGGTGCACTCCAAAACTTGAAACATTTCTCCTCTCTTCAAAAATCTTGAGGCTTTACGCCTCCACTTAACCACGTGGACCGGTGCTGGGTCTCTGACGGTGGGCCCTCCTGGCCCACTGGTCAGCTTTGACCAGTCGCCCGCGTCGTCTCCGTCCTCTGCCCGAGTGGAGCGGGGCTCCGGCGATCACTGCCAGTGAACAGTGGCTCCGTTCAGAAAGCTGAGGCCATCAGCGGATTCAGGGGGCCGATGTGGTCACTCCGGTAGTCGTAGGGTCGTCGGAGGTGGAGGATATCACCGGCGGCGAGGTCCGCGGCGGAGGGAAGCTTCAGTGGTAAAGTGGTTTTGAGGCGGCGGTGGTTCCCGATCAAAATCGAGTAGGGGAAAGGGTTCACAGGAGGATGAGGAAGCTCTTGGTGTAGAGAACGGAGACGGGGAGGTACTGGAGGTGCCGGATTGGCCGGGGCGGTGGCGGCGGCAGGAGTTGCCGGAGATGAGGAAGGAAGCTCTCCTGGGTCGATTGGCGAGCTGGGGAAGCGTCATTGGGGTGGCCTAAGGTTGCCCGTGTGCGGGAACGGCCCGGGGCGTCCATTTATAAGCAAGGCAACGCGGTTCCGCGGCGGCCGTGGATAAGCTTCCGGCGAACCGACGTTCTGTAGCAGCAGGGCATCGTGGCGGCGACGAGCGCTAGCGGACATGGTTGTGGATGAGCTCGCGCTGCTCCAGGGGCCAGGTGGCGAGCGGGAGGGGTTTGGGCGGCGCTGCCCGGGGCTGGAGCCACTGCGGACGCCGGAGTGCCGCCAAGAACGCCCTGGCGGCGGCGCTGTAGCGTGCCAGGGTGGTTTGGCGCGATGCTGCGAGGCGGAGAGTGCGTGGTGAGGTGCTGCCGTGTGGGCCAAAGCCAGGGGGCCCAGCGTGTCGGCTCGGGCGCGGCATCGTGCAGTACGCGCGCTCTGGGCGCGTCCAGTGCATGCACTGAGTGTGCTTGACGAAATGCCCGAGCATGCTAGGAGTCGCGGTTGAGGCTGGGGGTTAACAGGTCTAGGTTTGGGCTTGCAAGGAGATCAGTGGACAAGCTGGTTTGGTCAGGGGATTAGGTTCACAGTGCAAACGCCAAAACTCATGTCAAAACAGATCATGCCCATAAGGTGTTTGACAAAATGCTAAGGGCACTTAGGCAGGTCTTGGAGTGGCCAAAAACTCCAGATGGTGGTCTCTTTAGATGCACAAAAGGGTGGTGAGGTTAGTTGGCCAAAAGTAGAAACTTGCTAGTGTAAGTTTTACAAAACTTCAATTCGGGACAGGAAATAAATGGCATTATTTCCTGAACCAAAATTAATCCAAAAGGTGCATGCTCCTGGACTTAAGGGTTTAACATGGAGGACTACAAGTAGGAGAAATAATCAAGGGTTAAAGAGCAAGCAAAAATATGGTTGCTGTACAAACCATCAAGTTGGTCCAGATTGAAAATGAGGTTGATTCACTCAATATTCTCAAAGAATAGCACTATGCTTTTGCATAATGTGGAATCTTAGGCCATTACCCTTATCCCATAATTTTGGTGGAGGCTAGAAAGAACTATTCAAATGGGTTGTAGTGCAAAATGCACTCTGGACCAGAGAAGGGAAAATTGATGCAGAGCTCAAATTATTACATAAATAAAAGATATTTTTGTACAAAAGTGATTTAAAAACATCACATGACATCTCCAAATTTTGGTTGGAATTTTAAGTGAATTTATCAAATGGTTGTAGTTCATATAAGGCCATTTAACCTTGAAAATCCATTCTTCAAGAAAATAAAGATCAAGCAATTAAATTAGTTAATTAGTTATACTGATAAAAGGAAAGTTTTTCTTGAGAGTTTAAACAAGTCCAATAACATATTTGAAAAGTTTTCTCTTTGGGAAAAACTCATCATAACAGGGAAGGAAATGATTTAAAAATCGAAATGGAGCTCAGAAATCCGAAGTTTTAATTCCTGGCAAAAATTTTAATTCATTAAAACAAGGCCAAATTTTTGGGGTGTCACAGAACATTTTGCAATAATTAATTTCCTCTCCATATCTCGAAGCTAGTCCTCGGCTTCAAGAGGTTTGTTAGTGTGAGAAAATGTTTGGGGATGTGTCTTCTGAAGCTCAGATAGCCTGGATTGCTACTGATACTGTCCATGGTGATTTCCCATGTTGATGACTTGGTTCATCATTTCCCGATGTTGTTGCTGACTCTGCTCATAAAGGCGGCACATTTGTGAAAGTGCCGATTCACTGCCCTGTTGGCTTGACTGTCCCTGAGTGAACTCGTTGCTGGGTTGTGCATCATAATTTTCCTCTGGTGGAGTTGGCATGGAGCGAGTCCAAGGACGAGACTTTTTTCACTCTGGGGATATATTTTGTAAAACCCATAAGAAAAGCGGAAAGAGTCGCAAAAACAATTCCAAAAAAAGCATAAAGCTGGCAAATAAAACTAAATAACCCAGCTTACTTAAGATAAACAAATCGACTTGCGCACGGAGAAGGACTGCTCATTACATATCTTACACGCGGGCGGTAATTATACAATACATCACTCAGGATATGCGTACATAATCCTGACATGTTATTTAGGCTAGTGCACTTCTCCAGATCCTACATGATGCGCAAACAGGCTACTTCTCACAACCTATGTACATATCTTACAAAGCGGTACATTACATGGCAGCTAAGCGTACTCAGGCAGAGATGTTGACGACCTCCTTTGCCCTGCCGAGGGCGAGGCGTAGCGAGGTTGGGGACTCGACTTCCTCCTCGCTAATGGGCTCCATACGTGTAGTGTTGCGCAGAGTGGATGGAGCAGTTGCCAGGGGCGGAGCTATACGTACAGGAGTGGGCGCGAAGGGTGGTGCAGTGCGTGCTGGGGTGGGCGCAATGACTTGGTTGAATTCTTCAGTAGAAGGCAGGCGACGAGTAGGCGTATAAGATGCTGAGGACGAGACCAAAGTCAGTGGCGGTGTGATGGGTAGGAGCTCCCTCCTGTTGGCAGCACAGCCATGAACTGAGTCCATGCGGGTAGCTACGAAGTCGTCCACCAGGTTGTCGAAGGCTGCCTCCAGGGCCCGGAGATACTCAATGAGCATCTCAAAAGCCTCGTCTCGTTCTCCTCTGGGGCAGGAGTATGCATAGTGACAGGTGTAAGGCACATGGCACGGAAGATAGCGGTAGCGACGAGTCTTCATCGCGGGAAGGACATCCCTGAGGCGAGCTATCGCCTCACGGGCTGCCATCTGCATAGCATGCCTCTCCGTGGGCATGGCTCTTCACACGAACCGGAAGCGGCGTAACTCACCACGCCCTCCCTTGAACTGCACCGCAGCCTGGTGCATGGTCAGACTGTCGTTGACTCGGTGCTGGCAGAGTGTGAAGACTGGGCGCACAGATGGCCCCATCACGACCTAAACGATGAAGGAAAGAAGCTTGACGAACCCATCGGGCACGTTGGCGAAGGTCTGAGACTCGCAGCTATTGTCGGCCATCTACAAAAGTAGGCAAAAATTCTGCATGGTCAGATCATAAATTTATGCTGACTGACAGAAAATGACTACAATCAAGAAAATATGGAAAGGCTCAATCATGCTAATAACCAATTAGCGATCGCACCTAGTGGCTTCCTACAGTCAGCCTGGCTCTGGTACCAAGCTTGTCATGACTGGTTTTCCAATAAAAATATTTATTGAGAAACCAATCTTTTGAGTCCAGTATGAGAGAAATCCTCCTCACTGGTAGACAAATTCTTGATACAATAAGCCAGTAGTATAAAATATATTACAGGGTCGAACTACGGTTGCTCAACCAAATTATTACAAGCATGCCAATAATTATACATAATGGAGGACATGACACAGTGGTGTGGAGGCATACTACTGACTCGAGGATAGGGCGGTGGTGGAGAAACACAGCGGGGAGAGAGATGCAAGACTCTAAGTCTGTCATCTCATCGAGCGTCGAGGTGAGGCTCGATGAATTTATTTGGTAGCGGAAGCGGATATAAAACAGTGACCAAATCCAGGGTCGCACGAGACTGACTGGGACTCCTCTAGGTGTCGGACTCGCTATCAAACTCTTCATCCATGAGATCGCCTTCGTCAGCATCTGGCCAAATCAACAAGCGAGTGAGTACTTTGAAAGTACTCGCAAGACAGTTCGGACGTAAGATATAACAAATGCATGCATGAATGCGTCATGAATAAGTCACCAATGTACATTCAAAAATTAGCATAACAAGGTAAGTAAAAGGGAAACGGCGGTAGTCCGCCTGAAATCCCAACAACATAAATGAATACCAATCGGGTGTCTGAAGTGACGCCTCGAAAGGTGAATAAATAAATATAAGGAAATGATGCCACAGTCGGGCGTCTTAGCGACACCACATAAAGGGCTTTAAAGGAAATGCCACAGTCGGACGTCGGGGCGACATCACAGAAAGGGCTTTAAAAGAAATACCACAGTTGGGCGTCTTAGCGACACCACATAAAGGGCTTTTGAAAGAAATGCCACAGTCGGACGTCGGGGCGACATCACAGAAAGGGCTTTAAAAGAAATACCACAGTCGGGTGTCTTAGCGACACCACATAAAGGGATTTTAAAAGAAATGCCACAGTCGGACGTCGGGGCGACATCACAGAAAGGGCTTTAAAAGAAATGCCACAGTCAGACGTCGGGGCGACATCGCAGAAAGGGCTTTTATTCACAAGGAAATAATGCTCATAATAAATGTTCAATTCATGAGAATAAATGGGTTAGCCCATCCACAGGAATAATCATTTAACCGGACTTAGCACTCATGCGATTCACCGGAGTCTCTGTCATCAAAACTGACGTTTGATCAGTATAAGGTAATATCGATCTAGGGCATGGAATAGATGATTTGGAGGAATATATGACTCTGCAGAGTTTGTACAAAAATTTTCCCACAGCCAACGGATTTCCGTAGTCAGGAAGGACTAGTTCCGTTTACGGTATTTCGGAAGAAACACAGCTAACCAGTACACACCCATCCTACCTCTCGATGCTAGGAATCACCCTAGACATCGTCCAAGAAAAACTTTTGAGACGGGGAGATCACAATCTCGAATAGCATGGGATCAAATTTATATACGTGCGCTCTAAGGGGTGCCCCCCTCTAGGTCCCAACCGGAAACACCCATGCCCCCTGACCGGATGACTGGCTTTAATCCAGGGCCATGGAACCATCATCACGGCCTCTCCTTTTGGTGTGTACCAGGAAAGCGGTTTGCAACTTACTAAACCATATTCCTTGCGGAAAACATGTGGTAGTACCGGGAAGGAAATGAGAGGAATTGGACCGATACGGTTTGACACTGAAGTCACATAGTCTGGCATAAGACTGGCATGCTACGACACTGCCATCTTACCCATCCTCATGCCAACACATGGTCATTCATACTCACATCCATCCACTTATGGATCATCGAACTCACTTACCTCAATATTGCATAAAATAACGTTCATCGATATGCTCCTCAACATGCCATGAAACTAACTAAATGCAAAACATGCCAAGACACTCATCATATCAAAAGTTCAAACATGCTTTCCTGGTTCAGAGTAGTCGGAGCCTAGCTCGGTGAAGTTCGCGGCTCCGTCACCTCCTTCGGTATCTACGGTATAAAGAAAATATATGCGCTATCGTAAATACCAAGCGGTGCACAAAAAGTATTCCAAATATTTTTCAAATAAATCTGATAAAAAACTAGACAAAATTTTAAAGAGAATAGAAAAAGAATAAATCAAAAATACCTTTCTGTTTAAAAGTTATAAGGGTTTTTGTCCAGGGACTCATCTGTAATGAAACAGAAGATTTCCAGGGGCTAGCTTATAAAAATAGAAAGCGACTCGAATAAGAATGCGCCGGCCCAGCGGGAAAACGTATTTGGCAGAAGACATTTTCAGAAAACGCTTTGCTTAGACAGGACAGAGAGGCTGACAGGCGGGTCCCACCCGTCAGGTTTGAATATACGAACGGGGCGGCAGATTTCGCCGGTGCCCGTGAGCCGCGGTGGTCGCCGGCGGCGATCCACGGCGAGGCAGGGAGATCGGAGGGTACCTCCGTGTTCAGGGCGCCATTCCGCGTCGGTTGGTGGTGGTGGTGGTCGCCGGCGAGTACCACGTCGACGGCGGGCCTGGCTCCGGCGGACGGCGGCTCGGGTGGTTGCGGACTTCGTCGGAGAGAGCTGTGAAGATCAAATTGAGGAGGGGGTTAGGCTTCTGGTAGCTAGAGGGGGTAGCGGACGGGGTTTGGGCGCCGGAGACGGCCTCACCGGAGCGAATCGAGCTGGTGGCCGAGGCGGAGCGAGGCGGCCGGAGTCGAGGAAGAAGGGCCCCTCGAGGCTCTTCTAGTTGCTGGTCGGGGTCTAGTGAGGTGGTGGAGGTGTGCGGGGGCGAGAGGGAGCTTAGGGGCGCTATATATAGCCGGCCCGAGGCGGTTGCCGCGAACGGGATAAGTCCGGCGAGTGATTACGGCGGCGCTGTGGTTGGGCAGTCGGATTAGGGGCTTGGGCAACGCCGTTGAGGTCCACCGGTTCCATTTAGGTGCTAATCGGGCTGGGATTTGGTACTAGGGGCGAGTTCGACAGAACGGGATGGCGCGGGCCCGTCGGCGGCATTGAGCACGTTCCGTGCTTGCCGGGCCACGGCGACGGTGCCACGGGCATGCGCTGGCATGCCTGAGGCCACGCGGAGAGCAGAGGGGCGTTGGGCGGCGCCGAACGGCGTTGAGCCGCCGTTCCGTCCCCTGTCGGCCACCGCGGGAGGTCCCGACACCGCAGAAGACGCCGGCGAGGGCGGGCCAGCGTGCCACGGACGCCAGGAAGAGGCCAAGTGCGCGTGTGGTGCTCCAGACAATAGGAAGAGGCGGCGAGGAACGTGCCAAGTGCACTGTGAGCATGTGTCTGAACCTCTGACGAAGAAAACGACACTGAAATCTGAATTTTCTGAATTTGCAAAGGAACAGTGCAGCACAGGTGTTCGACAGAATGTTTTTGGCCTCTGGGGATTTTTCCTTGAGGTGATTTTTGGTGGAGTGGCTTCTGATTGCTCCAGTAGGCTGCCTGATTTTTGGTGAAATTTTTGGAGAAGTGTAGGTATGAATTTCACCAAATTTGGCAAATCTGGTCCAAACTTGCAGAGACTGAATTTTGAAAAATTTGAAAACAGGAGGATGGATCAAGATGGTTCTGGGTTGTGGGTACAAAGGACTATCCAGGAGAGTTGGTTTGGGATAAAAACTCAAAGGCAAAGTGGTACTTGCTTTGAAAATCACTAAGGCTCAAAATAATTTGCAGAATTGATTTGAGGGGAAAAATAATTAGAATAAAATCCAAAACTTGCTTGGATTAGTTGGGACAGAGAACTTAGGCTGATTACAAGGAGGAGGGGAGGTTTTGGAGGGGTTTTACCACATGGGGAAAAATGCCAAGTCATTGGTGGTTTCCAAGATATGAAAATCCCAAATTTTCATAGAGATTCTTTTTAAAAGAAAAACAAATTAAACTCCCAAAATAATTTGAGAGGGAACCAATAGAGAAGAAGTTTCAAAAGATCAAACACCACAGTTTGAAGAAAAAATAAAATCCTTGCCAAAGAAAAGAAAGTTTTTAAGAGGGAGGATTTTCTGAAAAAAAAATTAAATGGCCTCTTTTCAAAAACCACAAAGTTTTTGATGAAAACCAAATTAAAATTTTGGAGTGTCACGGCTGCGACCCCGTAATCGCCTAAGTTAAAAACATTCTGAGTGGAGAGCAATCCTCCCACTCGAGGGCTTAGTGTGACCCCGTAATCGCCTAAGTTCAAAACATTCCAAGTGGAGAGCAATCATCCCACTCGGGGGCTTAGCTACGACCCCATAATCACCTAAGTTAAATACATTCCGCCCGGGGGCTTAGCTGCGACCCTGTAATCGCCTAAGTTCAAAACATTCCGAGTGGAGAGCAATCCTCCCACTCGGGGGC
>NW_025228293.1:16971-17600 GCF_018294505.1 Triticum aestivum | reverse complement strand
ATTCCGAGTGGAGAGCAATTCTCCCACTCGGGGGCTTAGCTGCGACCCTTTAATCGCCTAAGTTAAAACCATTCCGGGTGGAGAGCAATCCTCGCACTCAGGGGCTTAGCTGCGACCACGTAATCCCCTAAGTTAAAAACATTCCGAGTCGAGAGCAATCCTCCCACTCGGGAGCTTAGCTTTGACCCCGTAATCGCCTAAGTTCAAAAAAATCCAAGTGGAGAGTAGTCCTCCCACTCGAGGGTTTAGCTACGACCCCGTAATCACCTAAGTTAAAAATATTCCGCTCGAGGGCTTAGCTGCGACCCCGTAATTGCCTAAGTTAAAAACATTCCTAGTGGAGAGCGATTCTCCCACTCAGGGGCTTATATGCATCCCCATAATCGCCTAAGCTAAAAACATTCCGAATGGAGAGCAATCCTCCCACTCGGGGGCTTAGCTACGACCCTGTCATCTGCTAAGTTAAAAATATTCCGAATGGAGAGCAATCCTCGCACTCGGGGGCTTAACTACGACCCCGTAATCGCCTAAGTTAAAAACATTCCAAGTGGAGAGCAATCCTCCCACTCGAGGGCTTAGTGTGACCCCGTAATCGCCTAAGTTAAAAACATTCGAAGTAGAGAGCAATC
>NW_025228293.1:14646-15272 GCF_018294505.1 Triticum aestivum | reverse complement strand
TGCCTAAGTTAAAAACATTCTGAGTGGAGAGCAATCCCCCCACTCAGGGGCTTAGCTGCGACCCCGTAATCGCCTAAGTTAAAAACATTCCGAGTGGAGAGCAATTCTTCCACTCGGGGGCTTAGCTGCGAACCTTTAATCGCCTAAGTTAAAACCATTCCGAGTGGAGAGCAATCCTCGCACTTGGGGGCTGACCTGCGACCCCGTAATAGCCTAAGTTAAAAACATTCCGAGTGGAGAGCAATCCTCCCACTCGGGGGCTTAGCTACGACCCCGTAACCGCCTAAGTTAAAAACATTCCGAGTGGAGAGCAATCCTCCCACTCGAAGACTTACCGGAATCTTTAGGATTCCTCCGCATTAACGAAGGGTCGTTTCCCGGCCATGTACATTCGCGCCCGTATTCGGATGCATGTGAAGGTACCAGGGGCTACATAGTAGCCCCACCGTTAGACTCCCATGGCTAGGCCAAAGTGTTACAGCTATATAGTATGGTTGCCTAGTTCGACGTGCGATTACCTCCTTAATGGACCAAGACGTTGGATCAAGTGTGATTAAGCATATTTTTTGCGAACACCCCCGCATTGTATGCGTGGTGGCTGAAGCCAACGACTGCTAACTTTCGGA